>NW_022196898.1:90766192-90768883 GCF_008632895.1 Mastomys coucha
GTGTTATGTGTGTATAGTGGGTGGGGTGGGTGGGGTGAGTGTGTGTGGTTTGTCAGTGTATGTGTGGTTGTGTGTGTGTGTGTACACATATGTGTGTGGTGTACACAAATGTACGGTGTATTGTATAGAGTTACAGCATCTATTTTCCTTGATTGAAAATCCCAAGGTTTTTGGACATTTTTGCAATTTCTATGTACATCACATACATTCCAGTTACAAGTTTATTTCATCAAAGTTTTAGGGCAATAATAGCTACATTTTAACGAGGATATTGTGTTCCTCTGAATTTTATAAACATAGCAAACAATTGTGGCTTGATGTTTTATTCCTCCATTTACAATAGCCTTCACAATAATTTCAAATGTTTCTTCTTCTTTTATTTTTTAACCACAGTAAACTTCCAAAGTTTTCTGTTGAGTCAATAAATTGATTGATAAAATCAAACCATGAGAGTGACCTTATTTTCTACCTGGCATATATAAGAAACTAACATCATTTTGGAAGAACTCAACATGTGGAATTCTCGGCTTCATTTTTCATGCATGTATAAAACAAAAACAAAATACAACTTGGAATGAAAGCAAAGGCAGTTTAAACAATAGCTCTTTGATCTAAGTGAAAAGCCCTGGTTCACGGAGTGATTTGTAAACATACTTTCTGTAACCGTGTCGGTTAAATTAGCGGTTGGGGGCACAGCCTTTAAAGTAACCATGAACTTTTGAAATAGACATTGAGGCAATGTCAGCAGATTTACATCTTCTGATTTTCACATGTCAGTTGTATAGCCTCAAAGTAAATGACGGTAAGGCACATGGGCTAGCTAAGCACTGACATAGAGATTAAAAGTGGGCATGCTCACATTTATGTAAGATGCATTTTGGCGTGGGTTTGTGTGTGTGTGTGTGTGTGTGTGTGTGTGTGTGTGTGTGTGTGTGTAGTATTTGCATTTATGTAGTTATGTTTACGTAATTTTAGATGCACATGTATACATGTGGATACAAACACACTCACGTCCATGTAGAAGCTTAAAGTTGACACTAGATGCCTTTATTCTACTTTATTTATTGAGGCAGAGTCTCCTGCTTAACCCTGAGCTCACCATTTCTGGTTAAGCTAGAAAGCCAGTTTGATTTAAGTGGGCACAAGGGATAGGCAAGTGGGGAGATAGAGTAGAAAAGAGAGATGGACAGCTACTAGTTCACATAGAACCTCGGAGGCCTTGACAACGGTTCTGAACTTTAGCTGGTGAACTTTAGCTGGAAAAGCATCATTCTGGTGACTATTAGAAATTTAGCCATTTCCATGTTGACTGTGCAGTAGGAATGGACACCAGTAATGCAAGCAAGCCAATGCCACTGTCAGGTAGAGGTGATGGCGAATGGATTGAATTGAAATGTGCAGATGGGGTGAGAAATAGTCCAATTTGGAAAACATTTTAAATGTGCATCTGCCAGGATGTGCTGATGAGCAGACTGGGAAATGAGACGCAGGAGATCAGTCAGAATAAGTCAGCATGTTAAGGTGAACTTCCACCAAGAGCCCCTGAATGTAAAAAGGCATTGTGTGTCTCATTTACTTATCTACTGACACACTATAATATCATGTCCAAGTCAACTCTAAGAAATCATCAGATCTGAGGCTTCCGGTTCTCATATAGATATCTGTCTTAAATGAGGCCATGCATTGTCCTGTTCAAAACCCAGGCAGACCAAAGACCTCTGTATCATTTTAGCACAGACTTCGCTGGGAGTGTCGTGGACATTGCACCAGACAGAGTCAGAAAACACATATTACCCTTAACTGTAAGGAAAGGAGGTCACAGGCTAAGCTTCAGCTTTTGTCTTCACGTGGGAATCTTCTGGTGATGTGTTCTTCTTTAGCTTTTCTGTTCCTAGAGTACAAAGGTCTCAAACTTAGTTGATCCTCCTGTCTTAGCCCCCACCCATGTATAGAGATTATAAGTGTAACTGCACACAGACAAGAAATAAAAGTGATGATTTAAGACAGATAATTTTAGCATAAATATTTAGATCAGATACTGTCATCCAAAGATCAAGTCAGATGTTTGTCACAACCATCAGTATTAGGAAATGGTGTAACATGAGTCTCCTCTGATCATGCAAACTTTGGTCTTCCAAATAATTCAAAGACTATGAAACAGTTGATACCTCATACTATTTACCAGTTGAGAAGTCAAATGGATTGTCCCCACTGATCTTTCCTTTTAAAAAACAAAGTGAACTTTATAGTTCACTGTTCTTTAATACAGAGAAGTACAGGTATTGTTTAGGGCTTTTTTTGAATATTGTATTTTATTACTTTATTTGTGATGCATATTCTATTTCTACCCAACTATTACTTTAAAACATAAAGTGCTGATGCTTTCATAAATTGTGCTCCATAGATGTTAATTATATAATATTGGTCACTTGGGAGAACTGTTATGAAATTAGATAGTTCAAGAGTAAAATACCATTCTGTAGCAGACTCTCCTCTAAGAACTGACATCCTTGGCTTCCAGAACCAGGCATAATATTTCTCCATCTCTCCCTCCCTCCTTCCCTCTCTCTTTCTCCCTCCCTCCTTCCTTCCTCCTTGCCCTTACCTTTCTTTGTTTCTTTCATTCTTTTTTTATTAGATATTTTCTTTATTTACATGTAAATTTCTCCTTTTCCAGTTTCCCCTCCAAAA
>NW_022196898.1:90769489-90787579 GCF_008632895.1 Mastomys coucha
GTTTGTGGGTTGTTCTTCCTGTGTTCCAAACTTCTGGGCTAATAACCACTTATCAGAGAGTGCATATCATGTGTGTTCTTTTGTGATTGGGCGGCCTCACTCAGGATGATATTCTCCAGATCCATCCATTTCCCTAAGAATTTCTTAAATTTATTGTTTTTAATAGCTGAGTAGTACTCCATTGTGTAGATGTACCACAATTTCTGTATCCACTCCTCTGTTGATGTTTCTTTCATTCTTTTGTTCTTTCTGTCTTTCATTCTTCCTACCTTAATCCAACCACTCCCTTTTGCCCTCTTTCTCTCCATTTCTATTTTTCTTTCTTCCTTTATAGCCTTCAATATTCTGTGTATCCCTGATGTTTACACTTGATACTTTTAAGCGTGCTCAGAACACTCAGTGTTTTGCTTTACCTTAATTCAATGGTTCTCAACCTGTGGGTCTTGACCCCCCTTGGGGTTGAGTAGAGCTTTCACAGGGGTCACATTTCAAATATTTACATTACAATTCTTAACAGTAGCAAAAATTACAGTTATGAAGTAGCAAGAAAAAATTTTATGGTTGGGACATGCATATGGTTGGGACTACAACATGAGGAATTATCTGAAAGGTTCGAATCATGAGGAAGGTTGAGAACCACCCATTTCGTTTCTTATACTCAGGCATCACAGTCCCAGCAGTGCCTTGCTCCATCTTGTTAAACGGCCTTCAGAGTCTCCACCTTTTTGCTGCTCAACTTCTGATAGTGGGTGGTCCACAACTGCAGCACAGGAGTATGTGTAGGAAATGTGACACTCAGCCAAGAATTAGCCAAATGACATATGGATAAGAGGAATAACATGAGAGGAGCAGTTGGCAGAGGTCAGTTTATTTTGAAATGGTAAGATTGGCTTAAGCACCTGTGTATAAAACTTCGTGGGTTTAGTGAACATAAGGTTGTAAACTGGGGTGGGGTAGGGGGAGAAGCAATAAAAGGAGGAGATCCAGAGTGTGAAGGACGTGGTGTTTATAGCTTGGGGAATGGATGGGATCACAGTGAAGCGGGTATAGGTGAAAAACACAGCTATAGGCTGTCCCAGATCCCTCCTCCTAATGTGTGTGTGTCCCTGTGTGTGTGTGTTGCCTGTGGTACATGCATGCATTTGGAAGTGCCCTGTGCAGATGCATTTGGAGACCAGAGAAGAGCATCCGTCATCTTTCTGTATCACACCCTTCCTTATTACTTTGAAATAAGGTCTCTCACTGAACTGGTGGTTGTTTTTCTTGCCCTGACTGACTAGTAAGGTCCACGGATCTTCCTGTTTTGTACTTCTGGTGTTATAGGCAAGCACATTCATACCTACTTTTTTAAATGGGTGCTGGAAATTTGATCTCAGATTTTCATGCTTGAAAAGCAAGCACTATTGCCCACTGAATATACCCAGTCTTATAAAAATGATTTTTACATAATAAATTTGTTGTAATAGATTAAAATTACTACACTCTGTTTAAAAAATAAAAGAAATAACCCTCTTATGTGCTATAGACTATTTTTTTAAAAATAAATTCTACAAAAAAAGAAATAATTGAAAGAAGGACTGGGATTTATAGATTGCTTTTCAATTAGCTTTCTAAATTATTGTGAAAATAATAGGTCACTAACTTGCTATTTTATTTTTATTTTTAATTCACTTTTTTATCAGAAAAGACACACAAAAATTAAATGTTATGGCATTCATGGTCTCAAATGGATAATGAGAATGAATACATGTCTGCAGAAGCATTTTTAATTTTATTGGAAATTTCCCTATAAAAGAGTGACATTGCCTCCTCTTTTTCACAAGCTCTAAAAATGGTTTTCCTCAGGTAAACTGATCATTGACACCTCCAGTGCTTCACATGAGGCAGATCCTAACAATTTGTTCAGCACCTTCTTCTGATTTACTGCATGGGGACAGGTGTGTGACCAAGGAGCAGAGACTCAAGCAAACCAAAGGCAGACAAAAGCTGATGTCAATGGCTGTAGAACATGATGTGGAGAAAGACTGGAAATGAAGGACCTGGCCAAGAAGTATGGATGAAGGATCTACTCAATAAGTCTGATAGTGGAAGTAGCCTACCTCAACGATTCCAAATTCCATCTCACCAATTTGAACCTCAAGTGCCTCTTGAGCAGAAATGGGAGCAGAAAATCCAATGAAGGTGAACAACCTTCTGACAGACTTTTCACACTACCATCAGTCCAGGAGAGAGACAAAGAGAGGGTAAATCAAGTAACTGTGATGAAAATCTGTCTTTCAATAGAAAAATGGACATAATGCTAGCACATGATATCTACAAGAGACCTTTAACAGGGATCTTTAGTGACCATAGAACACCCATGAGGTAGATGGACTGTGTCTAATGATCTTCATTCTTTCTACAGCGATAATAATATATGGAGGTAAGCAATTGTGAAATGCTGTGCAGTTATAAGAAAAATATAAGAAGTCCTCTGGTCTGTCTAATGCTTTGTTGTATACACCATGATGTATACAATGTGCTGTGACATCAAGAAGGTCTGGGTGTTGATGGTATGCTTCTGGTGCATACTTCCTGAGGTCTCCAGGACATAATCCTTTAAATTTCATGTCTTATTCATTTCTTCACTAAATATTAAGACAGTGCCCTCATGGGAGATTTGGATTTGCTACAAAATGGCATTGAGCTTGCTTGTAGTGGCTAAGAAAGGAATTTGACTGCATATAACTCAATAATATCTTTTTGAAAACCAGCTGAATATTTCTGGATAGAAGACAGACTAGCCCAAGGCAAGTCTCCCAAGCACAAGAAATGTGTCTGCACTTTAAAGGTGCTGGCCAGTCTTCGCACTTTGCTGTAGTCAGAGCTCACTATCAAGAAGCATGACCAGAAGAAGACTATATAATAGCTACAGTTAAATGCTGGCCTTACAGGCACGAGGCCCCAGGTTTGGTCCTTAGCAGCCACATACAGTCAGGAGTTGAGACACCTGCTCATAACCTGAGCGTTAGGACTTACTGTCCAGTTAGCTTAGCCTAATTTGAGAACTCCAGGCATCAGTAAGAAACCTTGTCACAAAAAGTCAGGCTGAAGGTCTGAAGAGCTGCTTCCGTGGGTAAGAACACTTCATGCTCCTGCAGAGGACACAGGCATGGTTCCCAGCATGCATGAGAGTTTTCACATTCATCTGTACATCCATGTCCAGGAGAGCCAATGCACCAAAGGCTTTACACACACATAAACACACATAGTACCCATACATATATGAAACAAGACATGCATACATATAAAATAAAAACACATTTTTTAAAAAAGGATGGCTACTAAACAATAACACCAAAAGTTGTCCTCTGACCTCCACACACATACACACGCATAAGCACTCCCTGTGTGTAGGCTCGCCACACCCCTAAAACACAAAACAACAAATACATTGATTGCCATCACACTTTGAGAATGGCCTAAGTTATCCAGTTTCTTTAGAGAACATCTGCATTCACCTTTGTTAAGCATTTATTTATTTATTTATTTATTTATCTTCGTTTCTTAAGAACTAGATATTCTACCAGCCTTTTATTTTGCAGGGACTGCCGAGTGAGGTAACTGTTCACATACAAAGATGGGCATGCTCTCCTTGCTGAGAATTAGAATCCGACTTGAATGACATTTGAGCCCTTTATCACTGATGACTGAGAACTGGGTTCCTGCATATCTGATGAAAGGCCGTGTAATGAGTTCAACACCACATCCTGCTACAGAAATTCAAAATAATATATTCATGTGTCTATTTGTCAATTAATTGACTAGATTATATCTAGTTATGCCAAACAATAAGAATTTTAGTATTTTAACAGCACATTATTTCTCAGTTTCATTAATTATGCCATTACTATTTCTAGCAGCCACATTAATAACTAAACAATACATCTGGTTTTCTACTTATTCTTTGTCCATTGTATAGACCATTTTAATAGATTTTTGATTGTCTTGTTTCCCCAGCCCTCTGTCTCATCCCTGCATTGTCATTAGATATTTAAAAAATTACTCATGAATTTTATTGAAATGTAAGGAGATAAGTGAGAAAATCAACAAAGCTACTTTTTTTCTACTTTTCTATACCTTTTACCAGCTTCCAAAATTCTATTAACTGTATTGTTAAGTTTTTATGCTCTGTGATTATAATTGCCTTCTCTCCTTTCTCTATAAGTTCTTACTAATCAAATATAAATAAACTCATGTAGTATCACTGTATAAAATATTACTTTTATCGGAATGAAGTGATTGTATCCACAAGGAAGCACATATCACCTACGTCACTGCATTGCTCCCTCTTGGGAGAGGTTTCTAATCCAAGCATTTTTCAGGCACATGCAAACTCTTGTCAGAGTTTATACAGCAGTACATCAATGTCACCTATAAAATTATAATTAAAGAAATATATGACAGAGTTACAAAAACTTACCAAAACCCCTCATATTGAGTTGTTTACCGTTTTCTGTGGGGCTGCATTCACATGTGTCCACAGCTGCACTGGCCCTGAGGCTTTAGGTCAGACACCTGATAGTGAAGAGGACCTGTGTGTTTCGCTCCGCTTTGCTCTCCTCTTCACAGCGAGATGACTTGCAGTGCTCACTGTGTATACTTTTATTTTATTATTGAACAGGACTTTATATCATTACAGAGAACTTTCAATGTCAGAATTATGCAATTTACAATACAGAATTGATTTGCCAATAAGGAAATTCTTTACATTGCATTCATTAATTTTAATTATTAAGCCCATCACACAATCACCTTCTTTTTGTATTGCTCGATGATAATACATTGTGTTTAAATTCTCTTATACTTTAAGGATTCTTGTTTCATTTTCCTACTATGCATCCTGAAGCAATTTATTTGCTACCATTTCCAAAGAATTCTTATGCAGAAGATTATGTAGGCTACCAGCAAACCTTCTCAGCTCTCTCTGTTCCCAAGACAGGGACACTAGCTGCAGCCTCCCTCCCCCCTTCCCACATCTCCTGTGGATCCCATAGACCAATCCCTCCTAACCTCCCTGTCCCAACTCTTTGCTATATCCAAACTCCAAACTCAAGCATTTGTACTCTCTCAACTGCCTACCAGAAAATCAGATGGACTGCCTGCATACTTTATCCACTGTCTCTGTTCTCCTAGACTAGACTCAACCCCCTGAGTCTCCTCAAAATCAGTGGAACAGATCATCAGCTGTTGCCTCTCTTCTCCCTGCCCCTGTCTCTTGTGGATCACAGGACCATCCCCTCCTGACTTCTCTCCTTCACTTGTCCCCATGTCTCAGCCTCCAACAGCAGCGTGTGCGGTCTTTGAATACATTAGCCAAGCAGGTCAGCAAAGCAGGCAACACACAGAGGTTACACTCTGAAATCCCAGAGAGGAAACAGAAACCAGGATCAAACCACATACCCAACAAAGTCAAACCCAGAATTTAGCACCTATACCTGTTATCAGCCCAAACCCAGATGCCTAGATGCCACTATAAGAACACGATCAAACAGCCAGGACAATTTGCCTCCACTACAACCGAACTATCCTACTCTAGCAGGCCCTGGATATTATAACATAGCTGAAACACAAGAAATCAACCTTAAAACTAGCTATATGATGATGATAGAGGTCCTTAAAAAGAAAATGAACAGATCTCTGAAGGAAATACAGGAAAATACAAACAGTGGAGAGAATGAATAAAACTCTTCAAAACCTGAAAATTGAAAGAGAAGCAATGAACAAAACAAAACAAAACCACAAACTGAGGGAATTTAAAAACTAAAAAGGAATGTGGACAGGAACTACAGAGGAATGTGTGACCACCACCACCACCACCACCATCACCACCACCATCACTACCACTACCACCTCCAACAATACCACCACCAAAAACAACAACAATAATAAAAATAACAGGAATAAACAATCATTGATCATTGATATCTCTCCATATCAGTGTTCCCAATTTCCTAATAAAAAGTCACAGATTAACAGAATGGATGCAAAAACAGGATCCATTCTGCTGCTTCCAAGAAAAATACCTCAACATCAATGGTAGATATTATCTCAGGGGAAAAGTTTGGAAAAAGATACCCCAAGAAAATGAAGCTAAGAAGAAAGCGGGTGTAGCTATTTTTAAATCTAACAAAATAGACTTCAAACCAAAACTGATCAGAAGAGATGAGGAAGGATACTCCATACTCACCATAGGAAAGATCTACCAAGATGATTTTTCAACTTTTTAGCATCTATGCCTCAAACACAAAGGCACTCACTTTTGTAAAAGAAACAGTTTCACAGCTTAAATCATATATTGACCCTAACACACTGATAATGGGAGACTTCAATGGCCCATGCTCACAAATGGTCAGGGCATCCAGAAAAAATGAACAACTAAAAAGAGATAGGACCCAACAGACATTATAAACCAAACAACTGAACAGATACTTAGAGAATATTTCTTCTAAACTCAAAGACTATACCTTCTACTCTGTGCTTATGGAACTGATCACATACTAGGATGTACTACAAGTCTCAACAGTTACTTCTAAGAAAATTGAAATAACTCCCTGTATCCTATCAGACTACCATGGATTAAAGCTGGACATCAAAAACATCAGAAACAACAGAAAGGTTACAAACTTATAAAAACTGAGCAAGTCTCTACTGAATGAACAATGTATCAAGACAAAAATAAAGAAATTAAAGACCTTTTATAATTCAGTGAAAATGAATGCATAGGATACTCAAACTTATGAAAGTAGTGCAAAAAGGAAAATTCATAGCACTAGATGCCTTCATTAAAAAGGAAAGTCTCTCATACTAGCAAGTTAACAGGGTACTTTGAAGAGCAAAAAGAACTAATGACACCCAAGAGAAGTAGATGGCAAGAAATAATCAAATTGAGAGCTGAAATCAATAAAAGTGGGACAAAAAGAATAATACAGTCAATAAAACAGAATCAGTTCTTGAGAAAATAAACAAGATGACAAACCCTTATCCAAACTAACTAAAAGACACAGAGAGAAGATCCAAAGTAACAAAAGCAGAGACAAAAAGGAGGACATACTACAGACACCGAGGAAATCCAGAGAATTATAAGGACATATTTTTGAAAATGTATACTCTATCAATTGAAATTCTAAAAGTGATAATTGTCTTGATAGGTACCACTTATCAGAGTTAAGGCAAGATCAGACAATTTAATTAGATCTATAATGCCTAAGGAAACAGAGCCATAGAAACAGTTATTAAAAGTCTTCCACCCCTAAAATAAACAAAACAAATAAAAACAAAACAAAAAAACAGGGAAAGATGGTGTTGACACAGAATTCTACAAGTCTTTCAAAGAAGAACTACTGACAATAGTTCTCAAATTATTCCACAAAATAGAAACAGAAGGAACATTGTCAAATTCATGATGACAGAGTCACCCTGATACCAAAACCACATAAAGAATGAATAGTGAAAGATGATTCCACAATTTCCTTTATGAACATTGATGCAAAAATAATTAAAATACTTGCAAAATGAATTCAAAAGCATATCAAAAAGGTCATCCACCATGATCAAGTAGACTTCATCCCAGAGCATCAGAGATGGTTAAATATTGAAAATCAGCAAATATAATCCACCATATAAACAGAGAGGAGAAAGAAAGAAATTAAGTAAGGAAAAAACTATGATCATATGACCATCTCATTAGATGCAGAAAAGGTCTTAAAAAAACCTTCCACCCCTTCATGATAAATGTTCTGGAGAGATTAGGGATATAAGCAACTTACCTAAACTTAGTAAAAGCAATTTACAGCAAGCCTGAAGTCAAAATAAAGCTTAATAGATAGAAACTCAAAGTAAATCCACTAAAACCAGCAACCAGGCAAGGCTTTCTACCATCTCCCTATCTATTCAATAAAGTACTTGAAGTTTTAGCTAGAACAATAAAATAACTAAAGGAATCAAGGGAATACAAATTGAAAAGGAAGAGTGACCTGAAATTTTTCACCAGGGAACTCCTATAGCTGATAAACTTTTAGCAAAGTGGCCAGATATAAAAATAACATAAAATCAAAAACAAAAACAAAATCAGTATCACTCCTACATACAAAAATCATCCAAACTGAGAAGTAAATCAGGGAAACAACACTCTTCACAATAGCCTCAAATAATATAAAGTCTCTTGGGGTAACTATAACCAAGCAAGTGAAACATTTGTATAATAAAAATTTAAAGTCTTTGAGGGAAGAAATTGAAGAAGATATAAGAAGATAGAAACATCTCCCCTGCTCATGGATTGGTAGGATTAACAGAGTAAAAATGGCCTTCCTATCAAAAGCAATCTACATATTCAATGCAATCCCCATCAAAATTCTAACACATACCTTTAAACACCTTGAAACGACAGCTCTCAACTTCATATGAAAAAAAACAATAAAACAGAGGAGAGCTAAAATTATCCTATACAATAAAAGAAGTGCTGATGATCTCACCATTCTTGATTTCAAGTTGTCCTACAAAGCTACAGTAATAAAACCACATGGTGTTGGAATAAAAACAGATCAACTGATCAATAGAATTAAATTGAAGACCCAGAAATAAATCCACACAACTATGGAGACCTGATTTTTGATACCGAAGCTAGAAATACACCCTGGAAGATGACAGCAAAAATGATTCTTGTCAAACTGGATGTCTGCATGAAGAATAATGCAAATAGGTCCATATTTATTAACTTCCACAAAACTTAAGTCCACATGTATCAAAGACTATCAAATACCAGACACACTGAACCTGATAAAAGAGAAAGTGGGGAATAGCCTTGAATACATTGGAACAGGGGACAACTTCCTGAACAGAACACTGATAGAGCAGGCACAAAAATCAACAATTAAAAAATGACTCTCATGAAAATTAAAAGCTTCTGTAAGGCAAAGGACACCATCAAAAGGTTAAAATGGTAGCATACAGAATGGGAAAAGATTTTCTAATTCCATATGTGAGTGCTAATATTCAAAATACATAAAGGACTAAAGAAGCTAAACATCACTGAACCAAACAATGCAATTAAAAAATGGGGTGCTGATCTAAACAGAGACTTTTCAACAAAGGAATCACAAATGTCTGAGAAACACTTAAAGAAATGTTCAACATACTTATCCATAAGGGAAATGTAAATCAAAACTACTCTGAGATTCCATCTTACACCTGTCACAATGTCTAATATCAATAATACATGTGACAGCTCATGGTGGCAAGGAATCGGAGCAAGGAAGCACTCCTTCATTGCTGGGGTAAGTACAACCTTGTACAGCCACTATGGAACACAACATGGCAGTTCCTTAGAATTGGGAATTAATGGACTTCAAGACACAGTAACACCCAAAGGACACTCCATCCTACCACTTGGACATTTGCCTAACTATATTCATTGTGGCCTTATTCAGAATAGCCAGAAAATGCATACAACCTCAATATCCCTCAACAGAAGAATCAATAAACAAAATGTGATACATCTACACAATGGAATAATATCCAGATATTAAACACAAAGACATTGTGAAATTTCCAGGAAAATGGATAAAGCTAGAAAAAAAATCATCCTAAATGAGGTAACCCACTTAGAAAGAATACCCAATACAAATATGGTATTCATTCACTTATAAATGGATGTTAACCATTAAGTAAATGATAACAAGTCTACAATCTGTAGATCCAGAAATGTTAAGTATAAGAGGAGGGTTCTGGGGAGATTCAAGGATCTCCATGGGAAAGGGAAATGGAATAGATTTTGAGGTGGAATGCAGGCTGGTATAGATGGGAGTGAGAGGATTTAGGTGTACAGGGAGAGGGGGTGGAAGGAGGAAGCACAAGGAGAAACGGCTAGAATGGGAGGCATTCGTCGCACAGTGGGGAAACATAAGGCAATGGGGGATAGGTCTCAGCTGTCCATCTCTTGGAGCCATAATGCTTCCGATGGGTTCCACATGGGTCACATTTTATTGAGTTGTTTTCTAAGGTAGGTCCTATGGAGACCTTTTTTTTGAAAAAAGATTTATTTATTTTATGTGTATGATGAGTACACTGTAGCTGTACAGATGGCCATGAGCCATCATGTGGCTGCTAGGAATTGAACTCAGGACAGCTCCGCTCCGCCCCGCTCGCACTAGCATAATACACTGTAGCTGTCTTCAGACAAACCAGAAGAGGGCGTAATATCTCATTACGGGTGGTTGTGAGCCACCATGTGGTTGCTGGGATCCGAACTTAGGACCTTAGGGAGAGCAGTCAGTGCTCTTACCTGCTGAGCCATCTCACCAGCCCCCTATGGAGATCTTAAACAAACTAGATGGACGCTAGGAGAGAGAGTTATTCTCTGCAAACTGACCTTGAAGCCCCATTTTGGAGGACAACATCAACACAGCTCATTGAATGTGGAAAGGTTAAGCTGGTGTATGAATGGAGCCTTCACCCTATGTTTAAGCTTCTTTGGTATGGGAAGGGATTCTGCAGGCTACCAAAAGACAAAATGGACAGTAACCCAGCCACAAAACCTTCAACCTACCTTCAAGACGTTCAAGGACAGTGGTGGCACAGAACTTGTGGGAGTGGCCACCAATGTCTGATTTAACTTGAGACCTTCTCCAGGAGAGGGAGCCTATGCCCAATACTGCTCGGATGACCAAGAACTAGAGACTAAATAAACTGAAGACTTCTATTAGAAACAGACAAAACTGGCCAAAAAAGTCAATGAAATGACTCCTAATGATATTTCCCTATACTCATAGAATAAAGCCTTGTCCAGTCAACAGCACAGAAATTTCCTTCATTCAGCAGCAGATGGGAGAAAGTGCAGAGACCCATAGTCATCCATTATGAGGACCGAGGGTCTAAACTGAAAGTTTCCATTGTGTCCCTTCCCTCCTCAGAGCTCAGGGATTTGCTCAGAAGAGAACACAGAAGGAGGCTAAGAGTCTGAGAATGGAGGACATTGGAGAACATGGTTCACTGAATCATCTAAGCAGGACCCATATGGGCTCCTAGGCAGAAGCAGCAAACCCAGAGGCCTGCATGGGACTGTACTGGGTACCCTGAATGTATGTTGTACCTGTTAGTTTGGAGTTTTTGTGGGACTCTTAGCTGTGGGAGTTGGCGTGTCTCTGACTCTTTTGCCTGCTACTGGGACTCTTTTCTTCCTATAAGGTTGCCTTTTATAGCTTTGGTGTAAGGGTTCTTGCTTTATTGTATTTTGTTTTGTTGTATTTGGTTGTTGTCTTTTAGTAGCCTGCTCTTTTCACCTGGGAGACAGAGGGGGAGTAGATTCTGGGAAGAAGGGAGGTGGTAGGGAGTGAGAAGAGTGGAGGGAGGGAAACTGGTTGGGATGTATGAGACAATAATCTATTTTAAATAATATATATACAATTAAATATATAAACAGATACAATTATATATGTGTATATCTATCTCATCTATATTTACATCTCTAACTAGATCTGATCTATTTATTTATCTATCTACCTACTTATCTACCTGCTACCTAACTATCTCTCTATCTATCCAGAGAGAGACAGAGAATGCTTATGCAAGATCACCAGCAGAAATGGTTGCTTGACTACAGGTTTACCAGGGCCTGCTGTTTTCACTACTGACTTAAAAACATGAAGCTACTCTGATTTTTGATTCTTAGTAGATGATTTCTTTCCAGGATTTCTGCTTTCTTATTGCTCCTAAATTGAAGATATGTCTAGTCTATCGGTTTCTATAATCAGTTATGCTTTTACATTAAATAAATTTTCTTCCTTTGTTTCTTTGGTCATATTTCTCATCTTTCCTAAAGAACTATAATGGACTCTAATGGACTATTTTAGCTGATTGTAGATGATACTTTAATGAAGACTTGTCAGATCACTCGAGCTCATTTGCAACTACGCTCATTTACTCCTTAGTTCTTTTCTTCATCATGTTTTACTTTTGAGAAACCTTGATTTCAGAAAATATCTGCCTGATTTTCTGATTACTCCTCATTTAGGGAGAGATCTAATTGTGTTTAGAGGTGTTCCACATTATTTTTGAATCTCTCCTGTGTTAGAGTTAGAGTTTCTGGGTTTACGTTCTCATTTGCCACATCCTTAGCTCCATTTTCCTGGAGCTCTATCTATACCCTTCCATGCTGCTGGCTAGGTAACAATTAACATAGACCAATGAGGACCCTATGATTAGCATATGTTGGCAACACGGCTTCATGATCAATCCTGCACATGATTTACCAAAGGACCCCTCTCTTCTTGTAGTAGGTTATGCTTTAACCTTTTCCTATTACGTGAGTACATAGGGAACAGGCAGGCAGGTTCAGAACTGACAGCACAGCCCATCAAGTGGGCATTTACTCCGTATTCAGTGTCATATTGTCTCATTGCTGTGCCAGCCTAGAGCTGCCTGTTCCTGTGTCACCTGAACACATTCCATGTTTACTCTTGGAACTCTGAGTCTAGCCCCTTCTTTACCTCTGGCCACTTCTCCCCAGTCCCAGAGCATCCTTAAGAGCTTTCTGATATAAATACAGGGCTTTCTTTAGAAATCCGTTCTCAACAGTCCAGTCAGGCTGCCTATTTGCTGACCTTTGAGAAATTCTCCCCTAATTTGAGGGGTGCCTCTTCTCACATGCATAATTACAACTCCTGAAAGCCTTGATTACTATCAATAATAAGTAGCCAAATGACATACAAGGTAGGGAAGATATGTCCTAAAAAGAAAAAAGAATGAAGAAATCAAAGCAGTGATAGAAACTTTCACTAATAGGTCAGGACACAGAAAGAATATCAAGGTGAGACAAACTGACAAATCTGGCCCATAAACTGGAAAGCCACCATTTTCCACATGGGATTTTCCACATTGTAAATGATGAATTCTCATTTCTTTTCCACATTCTGATGGAGAGGTCCTGTCTGTTCTGAGGAGTCACTTGTTTCTGCACCTTTTAATTTCACTATTTTATGGACGTGTAAGTGCTGAAAGATAAAATATAAAACATCATGTTTAAAGGAGGAACAGGTATACTATTTTGATGGAAGACTTTTCTTTCATTGTTTTTGCATCTTGTGTGTGTGTGTGTGTGTGTGTATGTGTGTGTGTGTGTGTGTATGTGTGTGTGTGTGTTGTACTGGTTGGTCATGTAGAAGCCAGAGGTCAATCTTGGGTGTTGCTGTTCAAGTAACTTATACCTTAGTTAGTTAGTTTGTTTCTTGGCACGGAGTCTCTCACTGGCCTGGAACTCACCAGTTAAGCTAGGCAAGTTAAAGTTGTAATTATAAGTACATGCCCCCTGCTTGGCATTTTTATGTGGATTCTGGGGCTTGAACATAGGCCCTCATGTTTGTGTGTCAGTTTATTGACTAAGCTATAAACCTCATAGGGTAAATATATTTGTAATTACATTTTCTTTGCCCTTTTGTTTGATAGCTATCTTAGTTCCTTTTTTATTCCTGTAACAAGATACCATGACCAAAGCAACTCTTTTATTTGGTTTTGGTTTGGTTTTGGTTTTTCGAGACAGGGTTTCTCTGTGTAGCACTGGCAGTCCTAGAACTCGGAACTCACCCTATGAGATGGGCTGGCTGTAGGCTCACAGATCCCCATGTCTCTGCCTCTTGAGCACTGAGATTAAAAGTTTGCCACCCCCATAACCAAAGCAACACTCATAAAAAATAATTTAGTTGGAGGCTTGCTTATAGTTTTAAATGGTTAGTCTGTGATCAGCAACAGACAGACATGATGGTGGATAAGTACTTGTGAGCCTTTAACCTTTGTACCTTGATCCACAAGCAGCTTGCAAAGGTGGGGGGAGGAGGGAGGGAGAGGCAGAGACAGAGAGAGAGAGTGGAAGAGAGACAGACACATATATATGTGTGGGTGTCTGTGTGTAGAGAAAGAGAGAGACAGAGAGAGACAGACAGGGCCTGTTATATGGGTCTATTCTTCTAAAGCCCATACTCAGTAACACACCTCCTCCAACAAGGCCATACTTCCTAATTCTTCCCAAACAGTTCCATTAACTGTGGATCAAGCATGCAAATATATGATCCTATGGGAACTATTCTCATTTAAACTGCCATAATAGACATTTCTTACACAAGCCATGAAGTCATATGAGTCACGAAAGTCATGATTTTTTTTTTTTTTTGTTTTTTGTTTTTTGCTTTTTGAGACAGGGTTTCTCTGTATAGCCCTGGCTGTCACAGACTCACTTGGTAGACCAGGCTAGCCTCGAACTCAGAAGTCAGCTTGCTTCTGCCTCCCAAGTGCTGGGATTAAAGGCGTGAGCCACCACTGCCTGGAGAGTTATGAATTTGTGTTGTTGTTAACTAAGATATTCTTGGTAATTACCCTGACTTAAAGTAGTTGCTTCCAAGACTATTTGGTGATTCAATACATGTTGACAATAAACAATCACACACACACACACACACACACACACAAAATGCAACAAAGAAAAATCTTCCATCAAAATAGCATCCTAGTTGTTGGCCTAACAGAGGTTGCAATGCAGAATATATCCTATCCTCTAGGATATTGGCCAGTTTTACACCAAAGAAGCTGCTGCAAATAGCGTTCAGAACTCAGACTCTTCTGGATATTTTTCCCATGAAAGGTCATCTCCAATACCAAAAGCTCCCACCACACCCCCAGAGTTGGGAACATGATGAACATGGCTGTTCAACCAGTCTGTGGGAATGAAGCTCAGAGTTTCGGCATCAAGGAGAGAGCTGACCCAACACAACAGAGCAGCAGATGCTTGCTCATGTCTTCTAATTGGAAAGGAGTGTGCATGGGTAATATATAATAACCATTTATCAGAGTGTTAACAGCGCTATTAGGTGACATGAGGAGGAAGTGCAAGATGGATGGAGTTGTTATATATATTTGGTTTCTTGACTGTGTCTGCCAGAGTCTTTAAAGTCAGTTTAGTGTCCTATTAATGTGTCCATTATGAACCCAATTTCTTACCTTAGTCATTTTAAATCTCATCTGTCTATAACTTAGTATATGTTATTAGCCCCAAATCAAACATTTTATATCAACTATAACTCATAGTTGTTAAACTGGTTTTGACTTATTGGTCTCACGTTAAAACCTTAATAGGTCGAGTAATTGGTACCCTTACCTAGAGGGGTGAAAGGACTCCATGCATGGGTACTGTTTCCAAATACCTGAAAAGCTATGAACTGGGTCCCTTCTGCCCTCTGCTGCTTTTCCCTGCCTCTGCAGATTCCATGCTTTCCCACTTTGATTCCCCAAGCTGTCCTAATTACTTCCAAAAAGGATCCTGGCATACCTCCGAGGAAGCCCTTTCCCTTTTCACAGGGGAATCTCTCCACAGAAGCAGCCAGCATCTATGTTGTTGATATAAACCCACAGAATTTCAAATGCTCTTACTTCATAGACGCAAACCTGAGAACATGTTTAGAGAGACAAGTGGGTCGCCAAGGGCTCTGAGCAACCTGCGGTCCAAATCCTGCTTCACACATATCGAAAGCATGGCCCTTCAGTGTTTGCTTTCCCCACCTTAGCAGCACCACCTGTGCTTACACTGAGCAAAGTCAGTCTGATTTCTCCTTCCTCCCTGAGCAGGCTCCTAGACACAGGTCTCCTTGAATTGGAATCTCCCAGGCTAACACCAACCAGGCCAGCGCGTGTCTGAGTGCCGAAGGATCAGATATCCTGTTGCTGGGTTCATGAACCTGTTTATCCTCCCCACCTACCTACAAAGTCTCTGGTGTCTCCTGGATGTCTTTGAGTGCTTCTCCCCTCTCTAATTGAGAGAAGCGAAACCTTCTGGGGTGCAATAAAATTGCTTGAGGAAGGCAAGAAACAGATGGAGAATAAATGGGTTCAGGTGTTCAGGGGGAACAAGTACCACTGTAGAAGTCCGGCCGGCAGCGGCGCCTCTCAGCACCAAAGGAATGCTTGGTTTTTGTCTCTCAGAGTTTGCACCGGAGCAGAGAAGGTTTCAAGGTGACTTGTCAGAGGTTTTCTTGTTGGTGTAACTGATATATAGGCTGGATCTGGATAAATCCAGTTGCTCCTTAGTTCATGGGTGGCTCAAATCTGTGTGCAGAGGAAAAAGCAGACTGTACATCTGACTCTTGGTAAGGCAGTATTCTTCTTCTGAGGACTCTTTTGTAATGAGAAGGCGATCTTCAAAGAAGTTGAGAGTGAAGCCAAATCTGATACTGAAGCTCTCTCACTTTGTACAATCCCTCTTACAACCTTTCAGCCTCCATTTTCTGAATACCAACCCGAGCTAGTAAAACCTATGGCAAAGTTTCTGGAACTATGCATGCATGGAAATTTGGATGGGAAATATTCAATGGGCTTTATAAGCCCGAGGTCTGCAGTCGCCCATACTATGGGTCATCCTCCCTGCTGAGAAGGAAAGAGTGAATGAATCCCTTCGAGTGGACTAATTTTGTCATGGGCTAATCTCAAGCCACTATGATGATAACCAGTGCAGATGAGGTACCCATTTCGTGCTGGGTATAGACTTAATTCCTCTTTTAATTGCTCATCTCTCAAAATGCTATGAGGAAAGATACTTTGTTTACTCCCACTTTACAGATGGGTGAAGTGAGATATGAAAAGTTGTGAATGACTTACTGAAGACTCTCTCTGGTAGATGAATACTGACCACTGATTGACTGAGCCAGGCTGACGTCTTCAGAAGTCACAACATCCTTCACTGGGAAAGGCTGAACCTGAAACAAAGAAAGGACATTTGTTCTGGCCTCTTGCTCTTGCTACGTGAGTATAAATCTAGCCTCATGTGGAGCAACAGGTCCAATATAGTTTTACTGATACACGCTTTGTGCCATAACTTAAATACAATGGCTTGGGGCAACTGGGAACACATCCGCTGAGGTTTATTGCCTGGTAGTCTGAGATTTATAACCTACATATGGTCGTGGCATGTTTTTCGCAGTCCCCCTCATGTATATTTTCTTAGTGAGACAGTGAGTCTCTCAAAGGTTGGTGTACAACTTTTTACTTTGCTTGCACAGCTCCTGCTTACAATTCTTTGGGGCTCAGTAAATGGCTTTGATTGACTGCCTGAATTATAGAGAGACTGCAGGATAGTCACAAGGACTCCATTTGCAAAACGAAGAAGGGATTGAGGTCATGATTCAGATGCCTTGGAATTTTACTTTAAGTCATTGGACTCTGTACCTTAACTTGGTTTAATGACATCAAACTGACAGATATTTACTGTAGGTTGTTTGTTTGTTTGTCTTTGTTGGTTTTTGAACACTCTTCATCAGTTAAGATCAGGCAGTGCTGGGTACTACGAGGGCCAAGAGGAGATGGCTGTAACCTTGTAGACATTCACAGTTCATGGAAATGAAGTCAAATGATATATCAGCAGAAGAGTGGTACTCCAAACGAAAGGCTGTGCAGTGGCTCCTGGGAGGAGAAAACACGAAGCCAAGACAGCATGAGAATTCTTCATCTGCTGGTGAACGGAATCAATCCTGAGTTGATCCAGCCACCTCAGGAGAAAGCAGTCTAATTCCTACACAGAAACATTAATGGGGCAGTTCACCCCACACCTAAAATATCTCTGAGGAATTTAAGAAATGGAGGGCAGAGGTTCTCATAATATGGGATGGAGATTGCGTGGGCAAAGAAGTGTAGTTTGAGGTTTCAAAAATTGCATATGGAACCTGGGTGGTAACTCCCATCTGCATTACCTGCACTCGGGGGCCAGGAAAGAGGATTGTGACTTCAGATGCCAGAGTGGGTGACATTAAGGTGACTTGTTTCAATATAAAAGCTATTGTATTCTATAACCCTCATATTGACTACAAATAACACTGAGAGAAGAGGGGAAACTGAGTCTGAGAAAAAGTAACATGACCGTCACTGTGAAAGTGGTAGCAGTGGGGACAGAACTTCAAATTCTGAGTTGATTCTAAAGTTAATGCTTTGTGTAAAGTGTGTCTCATTTGAGAAATGACCGAGCCTCCTGATATTGCAGGTTCTTGTTTTTTCTTCTGTGTGAACAGCGAATTCATGGAA
>NW_022196898.1:90787589-90867071 GCF_008632895.1 Mastomys coucha
AACCCTTAACATTAGAAGTTTACTTTTACTCAATGTCTATCAAAGTTTCGCAGTAACTGCCTATTTTCTTTTTTACCCAAAGTTTTCTTTTCTTTTTTTTAAGTAGAACTTTTCAACCTTCTGTGATCTCTTTATAATTCCCCTCAGAATGCATAATTGTGCTCGATCAATTCGTTAGAGGCTTTTGAAGTGTTAAAAAAAACTACATTAAAATTATTTTCTTTCAGGTTTTATGTTAATGAACATAGGTGCTATTCAGAGCAAAGTCAGCGTGTCAAGGGAACTTTAGTTAAAGTTATTCATACATAAACTAAAAAAGGAAACATCTTTAGTAGAGGAAAAATACATTTAATGAGTAAGTACGGCACACAATTCCCCCTTTCAGAAATGTCAGCTCACATTGAGCCTCCATTCTAGATATCTTACAATTACTTTGTCAACAGAAGCTAGAGTTGTGATGGATGACACGCTGGTTCTTGAAACCAAACTTTCCGTAAGTTACTTAGGCTGAAGCTAAGTGCTTTCACATCCCACTCTTATTGATGAGAGTGGTTTTATATTTATCACCCTGTCATTTCAGTTGACTGTATCAGGCTCTTCACTGGAAGAATATGGACACTAATGGAGGTGTGTCCTCGGTGCCCTAGAGGGTCACAGATTCATTCTTGAACACAGCCAGGACACACACCAGACCACATGGAAGCTAGCACGTAGCTTTACCCATTTCAAAAGAGGTTCGGCAAGGAGCATCTTACTTAAAAGGCCTTTGGAAATTGTATTCTTAGTGGCTGCCTGTTGACCGTGACCCATCCTTGTAGCATTGTGAACAGAAGCTTTTTTGGCTCACGCTAATGGAGCGTTACTATTTTGAAGTCTCCCCTATAATAGGAAAAATTCTACCAGGACCTTGGCAAGTCCAGAGCCTGATTGCAACGCTTTATTTATAAGAAATTCTGTCAAGAATCAATAATAGTCTTGGGTCTCAAGTTCTTTCTTTAATAATACTTTGATATGATTTGTCACAAGCTAGCCTAGAGTATCCACCAGATTTTATTACTTAGCTTGCAGCATAGTGTCTTATCTTTGAGTCATGAGATCAGCCACAGGGAGACCTTTAAAAAGCTATATTCTTTACTGTTTGGTTATTACAGAAAGTCTATATTACTCAATAATACCTTTTATAGGGTGTGCTGTCACATCCCCACACAGATGGTTAACCCCAATGTACATATACTGGATGCCTGGAGGCCATTTTAGTGACATGGACATTGGTTTTCATGATTCGATGCCTCATGTATCAATAGCAAGGAGAACAGAAAACAAACACAACTATACAGAAAATAAGAAAGAAAAACAAAAAAACAAACAACCTGTCACCAGAACAAAAAAAAACCCTGAACTGTTGACTTATTTTCCCAGGCTGATGTTTTTGACTAGATCTCAGGCTAACAATCCATTTTGAGAGAGATTTGGTGTAGAGTCTAGAGTGTTAGGTTTTTATTACATAAAAGCATTGAAAATTTGGAGAAGTCAATTTAGATGCCTCTCTCACACAGGACTGGCTCCTTGGGTTTTGCTGTGTACATCTCAATAAACATGGCCCTACGACATCAGAGGCAGGCTGTAAAGTAGTGCTATAAATATGTTTTATATCGCTCAGCCACAGAATTCATATTGTTACAGATAATGCCTGTTGGTAAATGCCTGTATTGTTCCATGTTGTATTTACAAAACTCTATATTGTCAGCCGAGGGTTTTGTCTCTCCAATCTGTTTTCCTTTGGAGAGAAATGCTGATATACACACTATAGGCTAAACACACACATACAGACACCCTGGAACACACTCACTTGCATATGTACACACAGAACAAGATTTTAAAATGGTAATCATTTTAAATTTTGAAATTAGAGGAAATGAGGGAGAAACACTCCTTGGGAAGTTATTATTTTAGATCTTTCATCTGTCTCCAAATTGGTGCTAATTTTCTGTGTAGATTTAAGAAAATTATTGGTATGTGAGCAAACATTTTATTTAAAGTTATTTTTGTTTTGTTCTTGCAGCAGTGGCTGTTATTGCTCTAAAGAGTTATCCTTAGGAAGGAAGCTCATGTCCCTAGAAAGTCCCACCAGGGCTTTCTAAACCCAGAGTCTCAGCATACACTGGGTCACCAATGTTTGGAAGACATCCTGACACCATAAGCTGGCCTTGTTCAGCATGAAGAGAGAAAGCAACACTAAGAGGTGGTGATGTCTGGCTTGACAGGCTATTGAGAGATTTCTCCATCTCTTCTCACAAGGCCAGGCATGCTTTCTATTCCAGGGTCTCTGCATGATTCTCAACACCTTACTAGTCAGGTGCCATCTCCACAAAGAATCTTTGCAGTGCCTGAAGGCTGGGAAATCCATTTTCTCAAACTGTACCTGAACATGATGATACTATAGAATAGCATGCCTTGAATTTGACTCAAGACCCTTTGGTTTCCCGGTGAGATCATGTCCAAGAACAGAGGAAAGGAATCCCATTTGCTAAATACCATCTATCCTAAACTGAATACAGGATTCTGTATGACCATGCTTACCAATCTTAATCTATTCCAGAGAAACATTATGCCTGCAACACTCTGAGGAAACTTGAATTCAGAGATTAGGCAGGTTGCTGTACAACGATGAGAGTGTGGGAATTTCCTAACAAAACAAGAGAGGTCAGACTCTAGAATTTACACATTTTGTTTAAAATCATACCACCAAAAATTCCAAAACCACAATGAGAGCTTCTTGTATCTGTGGCTGTCCCTTTTAGTTTCTCAGAAGCCTGCTTTCTAGCCCCCTAGCCACACCTAGGTCGCCTTCTCCCAAGGCTGCCTATGACAGGCCTATCACTGCTGACAGAGCCTCAGCAGTGACACAAGCTGCCCACTGTCTGTCAATTTTGTCATTGTTCTGATAGGCAGAAGAGCCCGGCATGGCTCTTCAGGTTTGTTCTACCTGTGCACAGATCCTAGTGATAGAATGGAAGCTCTCTGCAAACAGAGCCTCCTGGGCAAGTCTGATGCATTTACAGAACTTAAACAACTCAGGTGAGCAGAGGCCGCCAGTTGAGGAGGGTATATTAGTCACTTTTCAATCTTTGTGACCAAAACATCTGACAGAAGAACTTAAGGTAGGAAGGGTTGATTTGAGCTCATGGTTTCTGATGGCTCTGTCAGTCACCACTGGGAAGAGTTCAGAGAGAAAATGTGTAAGACTGGTAGATCCGGCAGTGGCCAGCCAGCCTCTAGTGACCTACTTCCCTACCTCCTAAAGATCCCATTATCTTCAAAGTAGAGGCAGGTCTGGAGAACAAGTGCTAAGTATCAAGTTGTATGGGTTTTTTCCTCCTACTGAAAGATAGTGACTGGAGGGAACCCACTCCTTACTCATTAAGAGAATAGGAAGGATAGGAAGGATCTTGCTCCAAATAACCACAGGTAGAGATCTCTCAACACAAGTTATCTCATTGCCTCCTTTCCCCTCCAGTCTCTCATATCTCTCTCCCCTAGAAACCATTTTCTCATTCTCAAGGTCTGTCTTTCTGTTATCCTCTGTGGAGGCCACCCAGCAGCTCCTGGATCAGAACTCTACATCCTTTGGACAAAATGCCTGCAATCATGTTGGTTACCGGACTTTCCAATTTTCTGCCCCTCCCAGTTTGTAAAGAAGGCAAGTTTACCAGTTCCTTCTTCTTCTAAACCATAGCGGTTTGGTAGGCTCTTCTGCATCTATTGTGATGATGTTCTCAGTCTGGTCCAAGAAATAGAAAAAGAAATCCAGTAAGTTCAGTGAAGGTCGCCTGACTCTAGTGGTTGGTTACTGGCAAACTTAAATCTATAAGCATTTCACAATTAATTACAACTATTGTCACTTTCCCATAGCTTTCTGTGAGTCATAGAACAAGGAGAGGTAGTTCTCTTAGGGGCTTCCCAGTTAAAAAAAATTGTAAATAAATAGTGAATTTTACTAGAAGTAGTTGTTTATTTTGCTGCTGCTCAATTGAAGACCTGTTGTCTGTTCATTCTGTAATAATTGTTGACAAAGAATGGAAAGTTAAAACCGCATTGAAAGATGTTATATTCAGCATCCTATGAAAGAGAACTTGTACAATGTGCAGGATATACAGATAATCATATTCAAAGTTGCTATTGTCATGGTGGCATGCTAAGCAGGAGAATACAGTTTGTGCCTCCTCCTCCAGATCCCTCAGTTAGGACAATAATCAGCCATTTATTGACTCCAAAATCATAAAATGAATCCTTTTATTAGGTTGAGGAGTTTGGGAGCAAAGAACTGGTATTTTCTGGGAATTCAGGATTCCTATACTCAACATTACACCTACTCAAAGGACTCCATTGTTATCCTAGGAAGAAGTAGATAAATTCATAGAGGAGCTGATCACATGGCCCTTTGTGGCATTTTACTGATGACTCAGCTGACCTTGCTTGCCACCCAATGTGAATCTTTCTTAGATTTTGTATTTTAGGAACAGGGGCTCTATTGGCAAGTGACGAATCCTATTGACAGTGAAAGATTTTTATGGTCACTGATGCACACAGGAAACTTCAGAAGACCAAATGGACTAAGGTCATGATTCATTTGGGCATAATTTCAAAGAAAACTCATTCCCAAACTGATGACTCTCTTCCATATATATAGCACATTTCACTCTCTGCCCATCATTCAGAGAAAAGAATACCAAACCCAACAGGAAATTGACAGCTCTACAGTATAAATAAACTTGGACTTTGCAGATTGTTTGGCTCTGCTCTCTTTGGTTGGGATTATGAAGGAATAAATCATCCCTGGCATGTCAGGGGTGATATGCTGTTATGAATCAACACATTCGTATGTCACGTAGAAAATGTTGCTTTTAGCAATTTACATAGAGAACAGTAAAGGATTGGAGCACATTAATGAATTAAGTGTCTCGAGTACATTCTTGAAAGATGCTGGGAAATAAACATTTCCAGGACAATAAGCAAAACTAAAGAAACGTCTGAGGTTTTTCTAGTAGATTCCTTAACGTACTGTTTATTCACTTACCATTTATTTAGAAGAATCTTGAGTATAGAATTCCAGAAAAAAATATTAAAGACTTAGTAGGAAAAGTGAACCATTTTAAATCCTTGTGTTGTATAATTTCCCTTAGAAGGAATGTAGTATGCCTGCCAAGCCTTAGAAGGGAGATATCACAAGAACACAGAAATTTGTGCAAAAGCCATGAAGTTGAGGGAGAGGAGGTTAGACCCAGGAGAATGATCCTACATTGTAATAGCCAGAAATTTGCTACTAAAGATCTTGTTTAAAATGCCAAGTTGATTGTTTTAAATCTATAAAATTGTGAGTCAAAATATGATAGCAGATTTTGGGTGGGTGCATTTTTCACGCATTTTGATAAACATCCCATATTTCCAGACTCTATATGGGGGAGGAAGAGTTGTCATGATTTTGTATATAAACACTTGACATGCATTTCATCTTTCTAGTATCTAAGTGATAGCAATAGTACTGATATCTTTATTTTTAAAGGATTGGGTAGAATGATACAAAGAGTCTGCATCCTAAATACTGAGGTGACCATCATAATCTTGTTTAGATACATTTGCTTTAGCTTTAGTTTTTGTTTGTTCATTTCTATCCTACTTGAAAAAAAAAACCAGTACCTATTGAGATTTTAAGTGCATGCACAGTGCAAATTGCATGCTATCACTTAGGTATTGGTTATGTGCTAAAATGGCATTTATCTCATTGTTGATGGTTACAGCAAATATCAGAGAAGTTAACTTTCTTTAATAATGAGGGGCATTGCGATGATGAGGAGGAAGAGAAGCACTCCTCCATGGCTGGTGGGATTGAAAGCTGGTACAACCACTCTGGAAATCAGTTTGGCAGTTCCTCAGATAATTGGACATAGTACTACCAGAGGACCCAGCTATACCACTCCTGGGCATATACCCAGAAGATGCTCCAACATATAACAAGGACACATGCTCCACTATGTTCATATCAGCCATATTTATAATAGCCAGAAGCTGGAATCAACCCAGATCTTTCAACAGAAGAATGGATACAGAAAATGTGGTATATTTACACAATGGAGTATTACTCGGCTGTTAAAAACAATGACTTCATGAAATTCACAGGCAAACGAATGGATCTAGAAAATATCATCCTTAGTGAGGTAACTTAGTCACAAAAGAACACACATGGTATGCAGTCACTGATAAGTGGGTATTAGGCGAAGAGCACGGAATCCACAATACAACTCACAGACCACATGAAGCTCAAGAGGAAGGAAGAACAAAGAGTGGATGCTTCAGTCCTACTTAGAAGGGGGAACACAATAATAAAGGAAGGTAGAAGGTGGGAGGGCTTGGGAGGAAGAGAAGAGGGGGAGGAGAAAAAGAGGCAAAGAATCAGTTATGGGAGGAGATGGGGGATTGTACAGAGGGTCAGGAAATTGAACAGGAGTGTATAGTAATCGGGGATGGGGAGCTGGGGCTAGCAACCAGAAAGTCCCAGATGCCAGGAAAGCAAGAGCTTCCCAGGACCCCACGGGGATGACATTAGCTGAAATACCTCCAAAGGGGAGTGAGAACATGTTGAGACCATATTCAGAGGTTAGGCAGAGTCCCCTGGTTGAGGTATGGGGCCACCCACCATCTCCAAAATTTTAACTCAGAGTTGCTCCTCTCTAAAAGAAATACAGAGACAAAGAATAAAGCAGAGACTGAAGGAAAGGCCACCCAGAGACTGCCCCACCTGGAGTTCCATCCTACATGCAGACCCCAAACCCAGACACTATTATAGATGCCAAGAAGTGCTTGCTGACAGGAGCCTGATACAGCTGTCTCCTGAGAGGCTCTGCCATATCCTGACCAATACAGATGTGGAGTTTCACAGCCAACCATCAGACTGAGCACAGGGACTACAATGGAGGAGTTAGGAGAAGGACTGAAGGAGCTGAAGGGGCCTTATCTGGCATCAATGGGAGGGGAGGCCCTTGGTCCTGTGAAGACTTGATGCCCCAGTGTAGGGGAATGCTAGGGCAGTGAGGTGGGAGTGGGAAGGTGGGTGGGGGAGCACCCTCATAGAAGCAGAGTAAGGAAGAATGGGATAGGGGGTTTGTATAGAGGAAAGTCGGAAAGGGGATAGCATTTGAAATGTAAATAAAGAAAAGAGAAGAAAAGAAAACAAAAGGAAAGAAAAGAAAAAAGAGAAAGAAATACAGTAAAATTCAAGATCATTGAGACTGAGTTCAAGCACATCCCTCTCTACTTCTGGATCCCAGGGTCTGAATTGCCCTAAGATATAAAAGCAAAAGTTAACAATCTGTCCACTCCCTTTTCTTCAACTACTCAACATGTTCGAGGAAAGGAGGCCAAACACGCACATATAAAGTTGGGTGTGTAAAATGACTTGGAACTCATTAAGGTTTAAATGAAGGTTGGTTTGGCTGAGAGCTTTTTTCCACACTTGTTCTACAAGTGGTGATACCTGGCCTAAGACAGTAACGGCACTTTTTCTAAACCAAAGTCAATGGAAAGGAAGATTACGTGCTGTGGTTACAGCCAGCCAAGACTGAAGGTCTTGGGGGATTTGCCAAATTGATTGTTTTGACTTATGAGATTCTGAGTTAAAATATGATATAGTGAACTCCCAGGTCCACCAAGAGAGCAGGTACTGTAAATGCTGCAAGTAAAGGTAATTGTTGGTAATATGAAGGTTGAGGTTACCTTTCACAATCCCACACCAGCCTAATTTCTGTGCTTAACTCCAGATGTTGGCAGAAAATGGATTTTTGAGGACCATCATTCATTGATTAAATAACTATAGCCCTGCAGATAAGAATAGTCAGATGGTATGGTGAACTCATAACTGGTCACCTTTTATGTCACTGAGATGAGTCAAAATGGCGGAAACTCAGGGTGGGAAACTTAGAACAATGATTTGGAGTATGGATACTTTAAAGTTTTCCCATTCATGATTCCTTTGATTATATATATATATATATATATATATATATATATACATATATATATATATATATATTCTCAGTGATTCTCAGATCACAATAACCAGAATTTGTCTAAAAATCAATCAGGTATTTCTGGTTGTGCTTCCCCTGTGTTGGGTCATGAATGTCCAGCACAGCCTTGCTTGTATATACACTGACTGTACCACGTGGTACACTCTACACTGTTTATGTTGCTATGCCAAAGACTGGTTCTGAAGCATCTTTGTTCACATTAAAGACTATTTTACTTTACAAATCATAATTATTTAACTGTTCATGTACAGTTTGGCTCTTATAGAAACATAACGGCTTAATTACAGAAAACAAAGACAATATTTTTCTCCCATCACTCCTCAGCATGCAAATGATAAGTTAGTTTATATTCTGATTGTATTGTGTTGGGATTTTTGGTTTTAATAATTATTGATTGCCAGGTATTGGCTGCATAAATTTAATCCCTGCATTTGTGAAGCAGAGGCACCTGGATCTATATGAGTTCAAGCCCAGCCTGATCTATGCAGTGAACTTCAGGTCAGCCAGGGCTACACAGTGTGATCATGACAAAAATTACTGTTTGAGATGTCATCTTAAAGTTTATTAAAACAAATTATTGAATTTTGGTTTGGATTATGACAGAATTTTCAATGGTCTGAAATGACCATTTTGTAATACATATTTATGCCAAGTGATGGTCTTATCACTGATGACTATAAAATCAAAGTATCAATCAACTCTGAAATGTGTTGAAAGAACTCTGTGCCCACAAATATTAACTATTATGCCAAGATTTAATTCTTTATTTAAAAACAAACAAGCACATATAACTCACTAGTGTGAAATTTCATTATACTTTTAACAAATGATAAGATTAAATGTATACTGAATAGTTCTAAAACAAATCTATGACCAGTGACTCTTTAATTTGTATATAGTTTGCATACCTAAAAACAAAGGTCACACACACACACACACACACACACAAATTATATATTTACTGTATTAAGTACTGTATTAAGAAAATAAGTTGTTCAAGAAAAAGATACAGAAATTAGGGACATAGCTCACTAATTCCTAACTATTAGGGAATGATTACCTTGTGGGCACAAAGATCTGAATTTGGTCCTCAACACCCACATAAAAAACTGGATACAGGTGACACACACCAGTGATCCCAGTGTTGGGGAGGATAGAAATAAAAAGACTCCTGAAGCTGGTTGTCTATCCAGTCTAACAGATCAGTGAGTTGTAGGTTCAGTAAGGGATCCTGCCTTAAATAATGAGGTGCAGCGCCCAGGATCAAAGGTGAGGAGGACGCAACATCTGTCCCAACACTGGGAGTAACTGGGACCAGCAGGACCCAGGAACTCAGGAACTATGCCAGCCCAGTGGCATTGGTTCTTTCTGGTCTGTCTGGGCCAGTGCCCTAAGCAGAGATTGGGCCCAATTTTGGTAGCCAGTCCCACAGCATCCAGAGGTGGCTCCCCTCCCAGGCAGTCTGACACACCCAGGATCAGAGGATCTGAGGTGAGGAGGACATATTGTTCCAACACTGGGAGAAGCTGAGACTAGGGGGACTAGGCACACAGGAACTCCACCAGCCCAGTGGCTTGGGTAGCTTCCTGTCTATCTGGACCAGTCTGTGCCCCGAGCAGACCTTGGGCTCAAACTCCACAGTCAGTCCCACAACACCCAGAGGAAGCTCCACTCCCAGGCGCTCTAACAAGCCCAGGATCACAGGATCCCAGAATCACAGAGACAGCTTGACTCTAAGGAGTTCTGACACAACCAGGATCACAGGAAGGACAGGCTCCAGTCAAATTTAGCAAGGGCAGGTAAGCACTAGAGATAACCAGATGGCAGGAAGCAAGTGTAAGAAAATAAACAACACAAACCAAGGTTACTTGGCATCATCAGAACCCAATTCTCCCACCATAGCAAATCCTGGACACACCATTACAACAGAAAAGCAAGATTCATATATAAAATCACTTATCATGATGATGATACAGGACTTTAAGAAAGACATAAATAGCACCCTCAAAGAAATAAAGGAGAACACAGGTAAACAGCTAGAAGACCTTCAAGAGGAAACACAAAAATCCCTTAAAGAACTTCAGGAAAACATATCAAACAGGTGAAAGAAATGAAAAAAAAATCCAAATTCTAAAAATGGAAATAGAAACAATAAAGAAATCAGAAGAAAGACAACCCTAGAGTTAGAAAACCTAGGTAAGAAATTAGGAGTCATAGATGCAAGCATCACCAACAGAATACAAGAGATAGAAGAAATAATCTCAGGGGCAGAAGATACCATAGAAAACATTGACACAACAGTCAAAGAAAATGCAAAAAGCAAAAAGTTCCTAACTCAAAACATCCAGGAAATCCAGGACACAATGAGAAGACCAAACCTAAGGATAACAGTTATAGAAGAGAGTTAAGACTCCCAATGTAAGCCGGGCGGTGGTGGCTCACGCCTTTAATCCCAGCACTTGGGAGGCAGAGACAGGTGAATTTCTGAGTTCGAGGCCGACCTGGTCTACAGAGTGAGTTCCAGGACAGCCAGGGCTACACAGAGAAACCCTGTCTCGAAAAACCAAAAAAAAAAAAAAGACTCCCAATGTAATGGGCCAGTAAATATCTTCAACAAAATTATAGAAGAAAACTTCCCTAACCTTAAGAAAGAGATGCCCATGAACATACAAGAAGCCTACAGAACTCCAAATAGACTGGACCAGAAAAGAAATTCCTCCTGTCACATAATACTAAAAACACCGAATGCACTAAACAAAGAAAGAATTTTAAAAGCAGTAAAGGAAAAAGGTTAAGTAACATATTAAAGATAGGCCTATCAGAATTACACCAGACTTGTCACTAGAGACAATGAAAGCTAGAAGATCCTGGGCAGATGTCATACAGACCCTACAAGACACAAATGCCAGCCCAGGCTACTATACACAGCAAAACTCACAATTACCATAGATGGAGAAACCAAAGTATTCCATGACAAAACAAAACTTACACAATATCTTTCCACAAATCCAACCCTACAGAGGATAATAGATGGAAAACATCAACATAAGGAACAAAACTATACTCTAAAAGAAGCAAGAAAGTAATCATTCAACAAACCCACACAAACCTAATTCCACCTCTTACAACAAAAACAACAGGAAGTAACAATTACTTTTTCATAATATTTCAATATGAAAATTAATATTACCAACATATCCTAATGATTGAAACCCAAAAATATGAGGAATTAGAAATTTGTTGACTGTCCTCCAATGATCTCTCTAATTTGGTAATTGGATAAACAGGTCCAATATTGTACAATCCATATACCCTTCTGCTTGTTTGTATGTGACAGTGTCTTGCTGTGTGCCACATAATGGTCTTGAAATCATGCTTCTCCTATCTTAGCCTCTCCATTACTAGTATTGTTTATTTCATGTTTTTACAGTAATACTATGGTTTTCAGAACAGCTTACATATTTCAAAAGTATTTATACAGCCAAAAGAAACGTAGACAATTAATGTGGGATGTGGATTATAAGAGAACAACAAAGAGTGAGACTGAATGCTTTGCTTAACGTTTGTAACTCTTGTATCAGGTTTGAAGAAGAGGACTTTATAAGTTACTCTTTCTCTGAGATGAATGCTTTTCCAAATTACAGCCAATGAACCAGATTCTTATCCTCACCTAATGTCTGTGTCACCCTCCAAGCAGAACCATTGTTCATTGAAACAGTTGGTGAATGACTTCATAGATAGACCATCTTAATACACACACCATTTCATAAATGAATGTAACTTGTTCTCTGTGGGCTGAGAATAAAGTCACTCACTTAAGTCAATTAGCTTTGACCATAGCAGGAAGTCTGTATCCAAAAATTGTGCCTACAATTCTGCCTTGGTGCAGCAGAACTGTCAACTCTCAGCTTAGCTATGATGGAAGTAAAATCCTTTAGTGATGTGAGGGTCACTGAAGTACAGCCTTATTACAATGAACTCCAATGTCTAAAAATTGTTCTTATTTTGGGCTTGCACCATAGTAAGAGCCAAGATTTTAAACTCTACTAAAACACAAAACAAACAAACAAAAAGACTTTATGTATTTATTTATGTCCATTTAAAGATACCAGTAGTGATATATTATTTTAAAATATACAATTAATATGTTTGGAAATTTTTAAAATTTATATTGAGAAAAGCATGTATTTTCAGTATTGCTGTAGACAAGCATCTACATAAGACTGTTAAATTGATTGTTGTTTTATAATAAACAACTTCTATAATACTCATTTTTATTGTTATAATATTTTATAAATTTTAAAGAATATGACAAAAAAGGTATTGTATGTATTGAAGGGGGCACCTCTGGGAGGAGTTGGGGTACAAATGGGAAACAAGGATATGATTTAATTCTATTTACTTAAAATATGTCTTTAAATATTATCAAATTCAGATAATTGAAATCATGTATCTTTTCTCATCATAATGCAATAAAACTTATATCACTAAAAAAATTTTAAAAAGGAGGTGCAGAGAGACTGAAGAAGAAGCTACATATCATCTTCTGCTTCTGTGTGTGTATGTGCTGCCCACACATGCACACATGCACATACAACATACACATATACACAATAAGGAATACATATGCATATATTCATCACACACACTAAAAGAAAATAAATATAAGCAGAGTCAGCTGGGTTACTTATAGAGGAAATGTGTATATCTAGCAACAATATTACAGACATGAACTTTATCCCAAATTGATAAACTATAAAATGTATAAAGCGTTACAGGAAGGGACTGTGTGTGTGCATGTATGTGTGTAAAGGGCTAGCTTTTAGTCTACTCCTGTCAGAGATCGATGGGGCTTAGACCCGGCAAGTCACAGTTGAGTTGGGTGGCAACACATGCTTTCCCTTGCTCTGTAAGCCAGCAAGCACAGGCAAGAGAAAAGCCTCTCTGCTTATTTCCACAAAGAGTCATTTTACAAGTGTTTACCTCCTTAAACTGTGTAGTCACGTTGCCTTGCTTTTTAAAATGTTGTTTAAAAAATTGTTCATCAGTGCTGCTTGGCCACCCTTTTCTGTTAGACATCACCCCAAATTTGTGATGCCTCAGGATTCAATCCCAAAATTGTCCTTAAGCAATCCAGAATGGTTAACTTGGTGCTCCATGTCGGGGTGCGCACACACACGCGCGCGCACACACACACACACACACACACACACACACACACATACACACTTCCTGGAAAGTTAAAAATGCCTTTCCCTTGTGCCACTGCCATTTTCAATTCTGAGCCAGAGACGACATGTTACATAACTCAGGATTTCAGCAAACACCTGGAAATCAGGCTGTGTGTGTCGCTCAGATGAGACCAGACATGAAGAGATTGGTAGTGACAAGTGTTGTCACTTCTCTCTCTGACAGCAGGCAAGTGGCAAGCTGTATATACAAGGCCTGATACCACATTCTCAGGATCAGAGGGGGAAAAAAAAAAGAAAGTGAAAAATAACGTTTCAGCAAGAGCTATCTGGGAAATAATGGCAAATTACACACGATTTAGCTGTGCTTTTAGCTTTTATAGAAACCCAAGAAGTATGAACTGAGCAGTTGGGCCCTAATTAAGTCTCCTCTTGATCATTTGCGTGGCAGACCCAATTCTCAGGGTGTTTTCTTAAAAAGCATCATATCAGCCTCTAATTCAACTGTTCTTTTTATTTCAATTCTTTATCTTTTTCCCCTTGGGTAAAAGAGAGGTTAATGTGAGCCATTAAACATTAAAAAACAATTACACAATGAAAAAATAGTTCAGATGAATTTTAATTAGAGCCCAATGTAATGGAATTTGAACCCAGTACACCGGAAATACATAGCAAGAACTTTAGACATTAAATCGCATAACCTTTGATTAAACTCAATGGGAATTTAGAAAGATTATTTTGCTGCCCAAAGATACCATGTTTTTTCCATTAATGTCAGGGAAATATATTGAGGGACTAAAATATTACTAATAAAAATAAATGTGAAGGTTGTAAATTTCAAACAATGGAAGATACAGAGCTCATACCTGGATTTTTAAGTGAGTATGTGGCATTTCATTAAGATTAAAGTTGAAAACACGCTGTATTATGTGTGACCTCTTTAGAAAAGGGAACCTAAATAATTCCAGGATTTGCCATCCTTTGGAGTATAAGAACAATAAGTCAGAGTCCATGAAATGGTCTGTTGTAGACTGGGAGACGATCGTGGAAGTATTCCAGACAGGGGTCAGATGTGAGACACCACATGGCTTCCCAACATCCTTGCTCATTCTACTGCCTCAAAGTGATTTTGCCTTACATCCATAAAATGGGAACAGTGGAATGTACCAATTTGAATCAAAGACTATGACTAAGCTGGTTAATTCAAATCAAGACACACATCAAATTTTTCCCCAAATGGTGAGGTATGTTAAAAGTGAGGCTGAATTCCTGAAGGGATTTGACCTTATTTCCTCCTCAGTAAGTGATTCCATGTTGAACCACTAGGCCTCATAGCCTTGAGACATACCCCTGTCTTTCATAAAAGCTCAGTCAGCCACTGGAGGGAGCCAGCAGGACTCACACAGTATAACTGAATATGATCAACCAGTAGGGAAAGATAATTTTAAAATGGCATATAAAGATGACAGAATTTGAACAAAATCCCTTTTATTTATTTATGCCAAAATCTGTGTGAATGTAAAATGCCAGCTCTATCATGCTTTATTTATGGTGTGGCTTTTCTCTTAAAAAAGAGAGGGGGGCCTGGAAGAGAGAGAGAGAGAAAGAGAAAGAGAGAGAGGGGAGGGAAGAGGAGGGAGGGGGAGAGAGAAAGGGAGAGGGAGGGGGAGAGAGAGAGGGGAAAGGGAAGAGGGGAGAAGTGGGGAGAGAGAGAAAGTTGGCTAGAGGCTCTCCTGGACCTAGCCTGGTTCACATGTCAAAAGAGAGTGCAGGTTTCAATACTTACCTTGCCTACAGCACCCTCATGCCCTGACTTGGCTCCGCTGCCCTATCTGGGCAGCTTTTAAAACCTTTTGCTTGCCACTTTCTGCAGCTAGAATCAAGCCAGTGCCCTCTTCGTGGATAGAGAGATGTGCAATATGTAAAATTCCCCAAGACAATCTTTATTTATAGCTGTTGCAAACAATGTTTATACAAAGTTTATTAAATATGTCACCCACATTGATTTATCCCAACCAGTCTCTTCAATCACTAATATTTATGTGATGGGTTAGGTTGCAACAATTATTTTATATGCTATAGAGTATGTTATAACTAGGGATTCACCCTGGCAATTATATCAAAGATAAAATGCTTCCTGAGGACCTCGGGGCAGGCCAGAAAGTATATTATTGGACACAAGGTGGTTTAAACTGAGCACCACAGCACTAAATTTAGAGCAAGGGATGTGGAGCAGCTGATGCTTAAAGGTTAAAACGGGTTTCTTGGGGTTCCAGGAGTCCCCTCATTCAAGGGAAGGCAGCGACAGAGCTTGTGTTCATTTCCTTTCCCACATCTAGACCTGAGGCCTGGAAATGCTTCCATGTCATTTCTGAATTTCTGTGAGCCGTAGCTCTCAGCAGCATTTACCTAGAGCCCAAAGTGGGCAGAAGAGCTACTCTTGGCCTGCACAAACATTGACAAAGGGAACCAGACACATGTTATTTGCAGCAAGGAATTGGCATCTGCAGAGTAGCAGCAACACTGTTAAAAAAAAAAAATCACTAAAAAGCCCAAGATAGCCTTTGAAACTGTAAGATGACAAAGCCCAACAGGAAGAGGGGAAAAAAGAAACTTACTTAAAACCCACAGTTGAATGCTACTTCTGTTTCCTACGAAAGTCTAAATAGCCCTTTGTTGGGGCAAAATTAACTTGACAGACACACTGTGGTTCAGAGAGTAAGGCCTGGGGCAAGATAGGAAGGCTGAAGCAAAACAAAGAGGCAGTTACTCTGTTCTGTGAGGGAGCTGACTGTATTTGGGGATTGCTGTCCCTGGAGGAAGAAGAGGGAGAAAGTTCCGGGTGTCTGAAGAGGGTGGAGACAGCACTGAACAGCTGGGTACTGCTGACTGCAGCTGGGGGCTGTGACCTTGGATTGCATGCCCATGTTAAGCTTGTTTTAGAATGTTCTCCTGTCTTTTAAAGTCACCCTTCCGGTCTTATTCCCCAAGTCTTTTACAAATTGAGAGTCCAAACTGAAATAAACAGTTTTAGAAAAATAAATCATAAGTATCAACAAACTTAACTATTACTGTTGAATCAGGGACACAGGGGCACAAGACAGTAGAACCGCTCGATCTACGTTCTCGCTCACCTATAGAATAGCTGAAAAAGCCAGAGAGTACTTACATACAAGGCCATGAGCTCCACTTAGAAATAAGCAGGGAAGAGAGTGAATACCATCCACATCAACATTGTTGCTGCACAAACATTCTCACCTCAAAGGGAAAAAAAACATTATTTATTCTGGAGCCAAATTTGAGTGATGGTGGCCTTGTGGGAACCCATATTTAGGTTACACCAAGTTCTATTCCAATAAGGAAGCGGTTTCATGGTGCTTTTAGTGGTGACAGAACAAAGTTCCAAATCAAGACATTAAAAAAAAAAACCAAAACAAAAAACAAAGGTGTAATCAGAGAGGCAGTGTCCTAGGTAGGGCTTTATTACTGTGAGGAGACACCACGAGCCATGGCAACTCTCGGAAAAGCAAACACGTAGTGGGGGCTGGCTCATGGTTTCAGAGGTTTAGTCCCATATCATCATGACAGGAACCATGGCATTGTGAGGGCAGACATGGTGTCGGAGCTGCTGAGAATTCTGCAGGTGGCAGAGGAAGACTGTGTGCCTATGTCACAGTGGGCATAGCTTGAGCATAAATGACCTCAAAACCCACCCCCACAGTGACACACTTCCTCCAACAAGACCATACCTACTCCATCAAGGCCATACCTCCTAATAAGGCTATTCTTTATGGACAAGCATACAAACGCATGAGTCTGTGGCGCCCATTCCTATTCAAACCACCACAGGCCAGTTACAGCCAGGCAGAGAAATTTCAGCCTAAAGGCTTTGGATGCCTCTTGGGAGTATATTTAGCCCTCTCATGTGTGGAGAACAGGGTTTTTGTTCAGTTGTTTTTGTGTTTATCAGACTATGAGGTCTGACACAGAGGGGTCAAGGAATGGCTATTTAGGAGGCAAAAGATAGCCCCAAGAAACTGCAGTTAGGCTCAGTACCAGCAGCATCCCAACCTCTCAGGAGTCCCTGAAGTTTTAGTCAGTCCATTAGCCTTCATAGACACAGCTTCCTTCTAGAACTTCTCACTCATGGCACCTCTGAGATATGTGACATTGCCGCAGAATAAACTAAGCTTTTATCCTACCTAGCTTCTCTTCTCCTCCGACCCCATCTTCTTCTATGCTTGTCTTGTTGTGAAGACATTTCTGTCTCTACCAATAGAGACCTAGAGACTTGTCTTTCCCTTTCTCCCTCCATGTCACCAAGACTCAGTTTTCAAAGTCAGCAGATGTTACAACTGCATCCTGTGTGGAGCTGTAGAGCCATGGATGTTAGCATCTTGGGTTGCTCAATGCTACTCTTCTTTTAAATGTGACTGGTTTTTTTGTTTTGTTTTGTTTTTCAAGACAGGGTTTCTCTGTATAGTCCTGGCTGTCCTGGAAATCACTCTGTAGACAAGGCTGGCCTCGAACTCAGAAGTCCACCTGCCTCTACCTCCCAAGTGCTGGGATTAAAGGCATGTGCCACCACTGCCCAGCTAAACGTGACTGTTCTTGAAAGTGAATCATCTACAAATACTACAACACCATGAACCTATGCCTATTCCGTGACCACCTCTGCTTAGGAACGCCATTGCCCATGAGCTTCATGGATCTGTGAACCATTAACTGAGTCAATCTAGCCCTCAGATTAGAGTTGACTGCAAGAACACAGGGATGAGCTTTTTGCATTTATTAAGGGAAACTCAAAAGCCAGACAAGGGGGAGAGAGGGAGAGGGAAACAGGGAGGGGGAGGCGGAGGAGAGAGGGGGAGATGGGAAGGGAGAGAGGGGGGAAGGATGGAGGGAGAGATGATGTTCCCTCCCACTTACCTTATCATCTGATGAAAGGCTGGACTTCTATTTGCTCATTGGTACCTGAACTTTTTCCTTATACAGTCAGAGAACAGAGTTCTTCATGAGAAACATTTCACAAAACCTGAAAAATCCAAGAGTAGCTTTGTGTCTACAAAAGAGAGATGTTGTTTGTAAACAAAAGGATCTTTCTCTAGTCTTCCTGTAGATGTCTCGGTTTGAAACAATCAACAGAGACTCCTTATTAAGGGGTACAGAGCACCACAGGGCCAAATTTAGTATAATATTGCTCCCAGAATAAGATCCCTAAATTGTCTGTATCCTATAGGACTGTGATGATGGGGAATTTGGAGCCCACTTTCACAGTGCCTCTAAATTTCAAGGATCCACTGAGTCAACAATCTGCATTGCTGTCTAATTGCCATGAGTCCTTGACATATGAAATCTGGGTGGAATTTCCTTGGAATTATATACCTTAAACCATGATAGCATTCAATGACTTCCAGATGCTTTGATAATGATTGTCCACAACATCAGGACTCACCACAGACTATCTCCTCTTTGATTTGTAGTCATTGTGAATGGAATTTATGGCCAGTAGAAATATTAACCTGCCCGTCGGCAGCAGCCTCTGCATGAGATCCTCAGCACACACCCAAACAGAATCATGTAGGCTTTTTTTACTGACACAGAGAATTGTGAATGACTTCTGCCAAGTGCCCAGAAAGAAAAATAATATCAAGAACTATTTTACTAATATACATCTGGTCTAAAGAATAGAATAAGTATTTGATGCACTGGAGATTGCCCATGCTTCCTATGGACATAAAAAAACAAAGAGAAGTGGCCGCAGTATGTCCAGTCCTCACTGGACCACACCAGGAAGGGCTCTTTCCATCCAAGTATCCGTTGGCCTTTCTGCTGCAGCTCTGCATGTGATCTCAGATGCTGCACCCCAGACCAACCTCCACAAAACTAATTGTTCATGTGATTTCCTTTCTGAGCCACTGCAGATGTCCCTTTCTGTAACAATTTAATTAACACTTTAAAATAATGATGCATTAATTAATGCCAAATTACAATGAAAATCCCGGAGAATTACACTTTATATCAACATTAATGCAAGATGAGTTCCTCCTGGATAATTTTTCTTACAACGAATACAAAAAGAGATAATACTAATTAGGCCATCAATTTAAATTTACCATAATTTCAATCCATGTCATTTATCTGTTCCCTCGTACAAAACAATTGTGGCTTACCATACGTTTACATGAGCAACAGGGGTGTCTGCCTAGCAACCAGACCTGGGCCATCTTTAGGATATTGTGACATGAGCTTGAAGTTTGCATTGTGTTTCTAAGTTATTAGAAACTGAGTGTGTATGCATGTGTGCATGTGTGTGTGTGTGTTGAAAGAGAAAGAAAGGGAAAAGGCTCCAGTTAAGTAAAATTCTATGGCTTAAATAAAGTAAAATATGCTCTTCTGCAATGTGCATGGCATAAGCACAAGATTCTGAACATCAGGTTGCATCTGATTTGGTTTATCTCTCCTCTCAGGGTCAGGTCAAGCAGTCAGAAGGCTTGTAACATCCATGGGGTCACTCCTTCCTGAGCATACATAAATCACACCTTCTCATCTCCCAAAGCGCTCACAGTTTAGACTCATTGCAAGCTGTTTTCATTGTGTCTAATAGGGGGTGCTCCTGTCCATTTCAGGAAGGGAGGAGGGCTTCAAAGGTTAATTTTATCATGTTTACTGAAGAAAGCAGACTGGACGGTGACTCTGCCAGTGTAACTGTATTCTTCTGGGAGTAGCCCTTTACATTTGCCTTTCAAATGGAGTCACACTCAGGATCCAGAACATGCTAGATCTGAAAACTTTGTTATTTTGATTGTGAGCCTAGCCTTTAACGGCTGAGCCATCTCTCCAGCCCGTTATTTTGAAATCAAAACCCCTTTAGTAAATGCTTGCATAAAATTATAAGGACTGTAACCTTTGGAAGCCTTTGAAGATTGTGTTTTAGGGCATTATATTTCATTTATTCTTTAAAATTGCCTTTTTTTGACAATAAACTTCAAGGTGATGGGATTTTAACATTTGTATTTAGTAATCCTGACATGTATCTTACCAACTTGCCCTGAATATGACACTTTAATGAAGTGAATAATTAGAGCACATAAATGGGGATGGAAATTTGTTGACCAGACCAAGAATCTCTAGCCCAAGGATCTCTACCTTCAGGCAGGAGAGTGACAGCAGAGTATGGTATCTTCAGGAAATTTTAGGAGCTAGGTTTCTCCCCTTAGCCATTCGATCTACGAACATGTCCCCTTTCAAAATCTTCATTGCTTTGTTTTCTATGTTCTGAATCTGCTATGGACATTTCTGCTTGCCCAGGTGGTCTCATAGTAAGTAGGCAATGGGCCTAAATGAAGTCTGGCAGAAAGAAATTAATTTTAAAAAAATCAATAAACTCTGCCTTTGTTTTTATTCAGCTTTAGGGGAATACATATCAGTGACATTTACCTTGGACTGTGTCTCCATGACTGTAAAAACAGGAAGGTGGCAGAACAGATCAGGTGGCACAAGTCATCTACTACATCTCCTTGGTTGGCTTGACCGACATGCAAGAGATGATAGAGACCATTGCAAACCTGACCTTGAAATACTATCTGGCATCTTATAAGTATCTACCAGCACATGAGAATTAGGTAACTCAACATATGATTTCAAGATACAACTATGGGCCTTTTTGGTGATCATCATATTTGCTGAGATACTTAAAATTTCCTAGGGCAGTAGCAGAGATTAAAGAACATATATTAAGGACTTAGCTCATTACCTCAAGTGACATTTTATTAGAATTATTTTGTTTCCATCACCAGCTCTCCATCTTGTCCCTTACAAGAAAATAACAGGAAAAAAAACTATATAAGCTAAAGGCCAGTTGAAGGAGGGACATAAGTCATAAATGGGCACAAAGTCATGTCACATGTGGGAGAATTAATATTTCCAAGCCAGTTCTTTTAATAAGTATAATTCAATCCTTTTGGGTCTTACTTTGAAGTAGCTGAATATTGAAGGTAGTGTTTCTCAAATACTGGAAATAGAAGCTTCCAAAGAACAATCATTTTATTTACTAATAGTCTCAAGTTTGTCTTCCCACAGAACTATAGGTCCTAGTAATCAAATCTCAACCCTGGAACAATACATGTATTCATATCCTAACATTGCCCTGGGAAAGTTGCATGTTCCTCTCTAGAATGTTAGCTGTTTCTTCTACAAAAAACAGAGATGCTAATCCAAGTACTGCTGAAGGTTGAATGGAAGTGTTTAAAAATGGTTTTAAGTACTTAGTCTTGGCTCTATCGAGCATTTGCAAATTTATTTGATAGCTCTGGAACATGGATGTGCAGTCTCAAGGTCCTGGCAAAAAATAATGACAAAGATAGAGTCTCTAATCAAAAAATATGAGGGAGACTGCATGAAGGATTAGGGGAAGCATCTATAATATATGAGATATTAAAAGGAAACCTGGGAAGATCAAAGCAACATTATCCTAAGTAGCAAAGCAGAGATAGGAAAAAGGGGGGGTTCTCTGTTTGAGAAATTTCCAGGATGTTTGGGTAATGATGCACTCAATTTTACAACAATCTCTTTATGAAGATATCAATTTGGACAAACAAGATTAAGTATAAAAGACTGATCAATATCTGTATTTCAATGTATAATTCTGGCCATTTGGCAAGCCCTAGTGACTTAGGCATGTTGCTCCATGGCCTTACTCTATCTGAGGATTTATCCATGAGAATCTGGCATGGGTATGAATCAATATTGCATTTCCATCTTTCAGATTCTATGAAGATGGGAAACAAGAAAGACTACTGGACATTCTGCTTAAAATCAATCCAAGAGATAATAATAAGGAAATAGGTTCCAGGAACAAAAAGTATCACAATATGGTGGCACAGCAGTATGGGAGCAGGCAGGAGATCTGACATTGGGGTCTGAAGCCCAAGACTGGATAGATACAAAAAGAGTAAGAGATATCACCGGAAGTGATTGTCTATGGATGCGAATACATGAACCTTGTGTGAACATTTTCATTTTTCCTTTTATCTTTCCCACTACTATGTAGGGGCCACAAATCGCTATCATTTAGTTGTTGGCATAGACTTGGAGTATCTGGATCTGAGATGTCAGATCAAAGTGAGATAGTAAAATTTCTCAGGGAATGAAGAATTGTAGGGGAACACATTTCTGCACAGCAGATTTCACCCAGTCATGTGTGATTGCCTGACTTCCATGAGTGGTGGGCTATGATGTTGGACTCTTCTGTCAGCTTGGCTGCTAAGACAAAGCATTATGGAAGGACTTTCTTCATGGTGTTGCCATGAAATAGGATGTATGACAGTGATCGCATGTGTACTTGCAGCTCTGGTCTAGGATCATACTTCCTTTCTTAGATTTAACTACTGTGGATGAAATAAGACTTTAGTATGCCAGTTCTTGCACTGCACACACCACAGTACATAATGGTGGATATGTAAAATTAAATTATTAAAATTCTGGGGGCATGTTCCTGGCTACCCACCCCAATGTTCTGGGTTCCTGAATAAAAGATACATACACAACCTTTATATTTTGATATGCCTTAATCACTTCAATGGTTGTACCACTTCCTAACCTCCACTTGTTTAATACACCTCCCACCGATAGTCCCAAGTTATTACTTACTAAATCCTATCTTCCATATTGGCTGCCCCTGGACCCCGTCAGGAAGTCTTCTTGGGCTGCCCTCCTGGCTCCTCCATGGTGGCTATGCTCTCTGTCTTCCACTTCCTCAAGCTTGGCATCTCCTCTCCTCCCTCTTTCCCTGCATAGTGGATCTCCTTCTCCTCCTCCCTTTCTGTCCCTCACCTGGGAATCCTAAGTTCCACTTCAGTCTGCCCTGCCCAGCCATTGGCTGCTGGCACCTTTATTTACCAATCAGACCAACTTTGGGGGTAGGTTCCCACAAGCTATGTGCACACAAGATCTCAAGCAAACAGTTTTGGGGACACAATGAACATAAGAATACGAGCAGCCATACAGATACTCAGACAAGGATACACCCCCGCCATCTATTGCACTCATCAACTTCATGGAACACACACACTACACTGGGCAGCAAATACCTCTGTGAACATATGTTTAGAACAGAGAGATGAGTTATCTAAAACAGGTGCGGGTAAAGTGCATGTAATGAGGAAAGAGCAGCAGGGACTGATGACCATAAGGTAGAGTTCTACAGACACAGCTAAGGAAACAGTTAATGAATTAAGAGATCAGACTGAGAAACTCTCCCTGAAGACAAAGGAAAGAATGGTGAAGTGGTAGCCAGGTAAGCAAAGTGGCCTCGAGGAGAGAACTGTTGTTATCCCAGGAGAAAAGAAAAAAGTACGAAGAAATATTTAGAAACAATGGGGAGAAATGTCCCATCTGATTTTAAAAGTGGAAAACATAATATGAATAATTAGAGAAAATCAAAAAAGAGGGGTAAAGAAAACCTTACCTGGGGAGTAAATAACTGAAACCAAAAGTATATTCTACTCCCCACAAGACAAGAAGAGCTGTTCTCTTGTCAGCAGGAACAGTCTGGGATGGACAGTGGATTCCTTCATGGTTGCTTTGGAAGAAAACAAAAAAAGTACTGTTAAGCAATGAAGGAAAAAAGTAACTTTTGAAAAAAATAATTATAATGATGTTTTCTGGGGGCATTGCTTGTAATACCAAAATGTAATAACAAAGTGATTTACATGGCAGATTGGCACTCATAATTCTTATGAACAGATATAAAAGACCACACACGAAGACATTTGTAATAAAAAAAAAAATTACCCTGCAAACAGCAGAGATTCTGCACAGAAGCAGGGCGGTTGCAGGTTTATTTAAGTGGAAAGGTTGAGAGTGTATAAAGCAATGTTTTAAATTTTCTTTCAGGGATTATGAATCCTTTTGCATTTTCTATCATCCATATCTTCCCTATTGTTTTGCCCATTCTCTTTGGGGACAAGCAATTATATTTAGTAAGTATTATTATTCTCCTTTGCTTCAAGGAGAAGCTACTAATTGGGAGTAGTATTAGACCCTGGGAAAATCCTGCAGAGATTTTGGTAAAACATCATAACTCTGCCTAACAAAGTGTCAAGAGGATGGATCCAGAAGGATCTATTGAATTGGAAGTCAAGAAAAATGACCAGGAACCTATTAGCAGCCAGGCAGGGGACAGACCAAAGATGTCTCTGAAGTTTCTAGCTTCTCTGCCCTGAGAATTACCAATTCCTAAATTTAGTCTTGAAAGCACTGTTATTTCTTCCCTTCTAGAGGTATGTTGTAATACAAAAGGCAGATAGATATTTATACCATGCATCCAGTGGCTCTGGCTATGAAGGCACTTCTGAGCCAATTTGTAGATTTGTTCCTGAGCCTTCATGGTGAGCCACAGATATTTTATTTTCAAGAAAAACATGTTCTACAATTTTTCCCCCACCTGTGCCATTAAGCAAAGCCACTCTGCTTTATTTGCCACCAACCTTTTAAGTTCTTTTGAAAGCAGATTCAAAGGCATATTCCATGAATATAGCTTTTTCCCATGTGTGTTGATACCTGCTGGTAAAAAATAGGTGTTATTTCATACTCTTATTTAAAAATGGGCTAAGTCTAGACAATTCACAATAGAACATGGAAGCAAAATCTGTATGAGAAAGTGCTCAACTCATAAAAAGCAAATCTAGTTCTAAAATGGCAAGTACTCATCTATAGAGATGGCACATGGTCCTGTAAGACTGGTGAGATATACATTTTCCCATAGGGCCAGAACACTGTCATGAAACCATCATCACAAAAGACACAGAAACAAAAACTATCCTTTTCTTCTAGCCAAGATTGATAGAATTCTACACTACAGCAATAACTAGGGTTGTAGTTAAGGATTCATTGACATTTAAAGATAAGCAATAAGAGAGTGGCTAAATAAGTTGTATTATCTCCTAAAGTGCATTTTAAAAGCATTGAATGGGGCTGATCAGATGGTTTAACAGGTAAATGTGCTTGCTGCCGAGCCTAACCACCTGTATTTGTTCTTTGGAGTCTATGGGGTGGACAGAGAGAAGCAATTCCTGGAGGTTATTCTCTGACTCTATGTGCATGCTACAGTATGCACACACACACATACCTACACCTAATTAATTAGTCAATTAACACAATTTTAAACTTCATTTTATTAATAGTTATACTGTATCTGTGTGAAGGTTATGTGCACCAAGGCAAAAGGACCTCAAAACCCAGAAGAGGGCACTAGATCCCCTGAGGCTGGAGTTTGAGGTGGTTATAAGCCACTACAGTTCAGTTCCCTCAAGACCAGTATGTGAGCTTAGCTGAGCCATCTCTCCAACTCCTAAAAGTTGTTTTTTAAACATATAGTGTTATGAAATCACAATGTTAAGTACTATGAAATAGCAACGACACAAACAGAGCCATAACATTTTAATTTTTAAACTGTTTGACAATTAGGAAGAGGACCAAGAATAAAAACCTGCACTATGAACAATGATTATCCCTGTATGGTGCTTATTATTGTTATTGTTGCTGTTCTGAATTTTTTTTCATATTCTCCGAAATAAAAAATGAGCATTAAAGTGAGGTACCTATTTTGTTAAAAACAATTGATTTCTTATGTTCTTTCAGAGACATTGGACTTTCAGATTCATCTAATACTAAAACATAAAATAGTATACACCTATTAATATGTATATACACTGTACCATTACCATACTACATGGCTGTGTCAAACACCCACAAAGAAAGAGAGAGGAAATGATAACGGGCACATGTATGAAAATTAATTCTGTAACTAAAACCATTAACACATGGACAGACTTACCTGTCTATTTAACTGGAAAGCTGCCTAGGAATTGCAGACCACATGGTCAATGTTTAAGAGGAAGCACAAGATTAGAAAAGGACTGGGAAATGTTCTCATCGGAGCCTTGTCTCACTGGTCAGCTTCATGAGCATTTCCTTTCAATGGGGAGTCATCATAGCTCTCAGAATGAAGGGAAAAGAGAATTAAATGATTTGACCATTGATATCAGTGGTTGGCGAGGTGGCAGTGAAAGGGCAAGGCATTTTGAGAGGAATCTATCTTAATAATCTAGGGAGGGAGTGGCCTACCCAAGTTGGGACTGTGGGGTTAGAATGCAGATGGGGTCCCAGAGATCCTTAAGAGGAACTGACGAACTAGAGTCAGATCAGTTATAGTAAAAAGGACATAACTATACCTTAGTTTTCTAGATTAGATAGCTGGGAAAGGTGATGGCAGTGCCGGAGATAAGCTACTCAGAGTCCTGCCGGTCTTGCCACGCTGTGCCATTACTAAATGAGTCCACTGATGAACTGCTCTGTTTTCTTTTTCTGAAGACCCAAGTTTGGATTCATATGTTAGTTTCATCCTGTTTAGGGAAATTTAACAGAAGACACAGACCCATATAATGTAGCTAGGTTAAGCCTGCATGTGGTGCGTCCCTTTCATCTGGGCCATCATATGTAAGCCAAGAACGGAGAAATACTTCTAGAGTAATGGAAGGATTTTTAAATTTTCTACTTTCTATCAGAGACTAATTCTACGTGATTTAGTGGAAAGGTGGAAGATATTTCTGGTCCAGTCACTAGCTTTAATTAGTTGTTTTTCAACCAATATATTTTCTTCCTTTCTTTGGGCTCCATATGTTCTCCACTGAGATAGGAATTTATGCCTTTGCCGAGACATAGTAACCAAGCGCAAGCATAGAGCGTGCCTTTCGGTAGACATCACATGTGCATGAGAGGGCTCTTGGGAGAAAGAAACTTACATCCACTGAGGAGGGAAGAGTGTATCCTTCAGTTATTTAAGTTCCCTCAGATTCTCCCACCTCAGCATTTAGCCATTCTTAAAAGTACAAGACTCTACTAGCCTCCACTTAGTGTTTTTGCTGATGGACTAGTGCAAGAGTGATGTTGCTACAAGTGTATGTGTGTGTGTGTGTGTGTGTGTGTGTTAAATAGTTGCTTATATATTAATAATGTTTAGTTATTAGTTTATTTCATTGCAATATTTAAAATACCTTATAGTAAACAAGACTATGTCTTACATAGCTTATGCTTTTTAAACCAGTTTTGCCTTATGAAGGCAGGTCTCCATCTTGTACATTAGTCTTTTAATTTCTTTTTTTTTTTTAAAGATTTATTTTATTTATATGAGTACACTATTGCTGTCTTCAGACACACCAGAAGAGGGTGCCAGATCTCATTACAGATGGTTGTGAACCACCATGTGGTTGCTGGGAATAGAACTCAGGACCTCTGGAAGAGCAGCTGGTGCTCTTAACCGCTGAGCCATATCTCCAGTTTAGTCCTTTAATTTCTAAGATTTTAGTATTTTCTTCTCCTTTCCTCTTAACAAGGACTAATGGTTCTTTTTAAAAATACTATCTTGTTATGTTTTCCCTGAATGTATGGTGGTTAAGTTTATATATGTCTATTTTTGAAAATAAGCTTATTTAAGCTATGAACAGGAGAGCCTTCATAACAAATTTTAAACTCAATAAAAAGCTAATTAAAGCCCATTTTAGAGCTAGCAAAACAGCTCAGGTAGTAATGTGCCTGCTTCATAGGCATGAGGTCTGAGTTCAGCTCCTAGCACCATGCAGAAGCCTAATGCTATGGAGTATGTTTGCAGGCTGTAACCATAGCACCTTGAGCCACACAAGCTGGCCAACTCCAGGAGCTCTGTCACCACACAGGCTGGCTGACTCCAGGAGCTCTGTCACCACACAGGCTGGCTGACTCCAGGAGCTCTTTGGCCAGGCAGCTTAGCATGATCGATGACCTCCAGCTAAGTGAGACACTCAGCCTCACAAAATAAGGTGGAGAGTAATTTGTGAAGACTCTTAATGTGGACCAGTGGTCTTTACATGTATGCCCATACAATCACATGAATATCCACATAAGATACACAAATTGGTACCTGTGACCTCAAAAAGCACATATTCGAGAAAGACCTTGTGATGAATCTCTCTTCCTCAGATTTGTTTTCTGCTGAATTCTTCTAATCAGAAACTGGAGTGATCTATCAAAATTGCACCCTCTACCATGTTGGTTTAGGTTCTTGGATAAACAGATGCCAAAACAGAATTTTAAGTGTACAAGATTTATGAAGGCTCTTGCCCATGTGCATGTGCGACAGGTGATGTTGCCAGCCTCAGAAGTCAAAGAATAACACCTGGGAAAGGAGAAGATGAAAAAAGGGCAATGCAGATGTGCAAGTGCAAGCCTCCCCCACTGCACACAAATAAAACAACAACAAAAAATAATAACATGACATAGCATGTAATAAAAGACACGCTACTTTCTGAATTCTGCTCTCATAAGAAAAAAATGACAAAAAATTATTCTGGAATTCTCTACAAAGTTCTAGGGTACAAAGAAACCAAGAATACTTTTTTTGACCAAACATTTATGTATGAAACATAAACATCAACTTAGGGAAATCAAAACTCAGAGGCATTTCCGTCAGAATTTTGTGTGAAGGATTGAGTGTGTGCGTCAAAGCACTGGGATAAAGTCTGACCAGGTTGCATAGCTAGGATGATTCGCCCTGAACTAAGTGACATAAAACAGCAGAACTGCACTTTTACAGCGTGAGAGGACATCCAGATCAAGGCTCCAGAATGTAGAGTCATTGTGTACTGAGCACTAATTGTTCTGATGTGAAGTTTGTATCTCCCCCCTGAGTCCTCACATGGTGGGAGAGACAAGGTGGCTCACTGGAATCCCTTTCACAAAGGCATTAGCTCCAAAACAACACAGCCCCTCATTACCTAATCATTCCTTCAAAGTGATACCTCCTGATACTTCCATCTTGGGGATCAAGTTTCAGCATAGGAAGCTGAAGAGATGTGAAGACTTGACCAAGAACAGTGTTGATCTTTTCTGTTTTCTTATATTTGGATAGAAACATTTCTCCTTGGTCTCTGGGTTTGAGGACAATCAGGATTAGATTCCATGTGAAGAGCAGGCCAACACACCCCTGAGACCCAGTGCTTTGGAAGTCTAAAGGGTAGACTTGAGGGCTTAGTTGTTAGCTTTGGGTACATCATATTTATTCATTTTTCCCTTCATGTCCTTGAATTGTATATTTTTTGTTTCTCTGACCTTCTGTTTTGTATGGAGTCAATTTGAAGAAGAAGAAGGAGAAGAGTTATTAACAGCTCATCAAGTTAACTGGGAACTCATCAGCTCATGGAACATGGGAACAACCAGAAACTTTTGACAGGACATTTTTTTTTCTAGTGCATTTGCCTTTTAAAAAAATGAGCATTTGCCCAGAGGAAATTTGTGATAATGGCATAGAAGCAAGAACAACCAGAGTCAATTGCTCAAATGGTCTGTTAGATGGGAGATTTAAGGAGGGAAAAAAGAGTAAGGCAATGAACTGGGTCCCTTAGTCCTGACCCATTAGGGAGTGCTGGCGCAGTTCCCTCCATAGCTGCATTACTAGCCTCTCCATAATGGATGCACACCATGCACCTCTTTCGGATACATGCATTCTTGTGTAGGACTGTGTCAATTATTGGTTATTCAAATCCTAAAGGAGAAATTTCCCTGAGTGTCAACTTTTGAAAATCTCCCTATTTTCCCATCATTTTTTATTTATCAGGAAATGTAATAAATAGGGTGAAGTTGAATAATTAGTGAACTCTATTGTGTACTTTCAATCGACATTTCATTGTATGTATTTTAAAAAATCAAACAAATATTAACCCTTTCATTGCAATAATTGAAAAGTCTTACATGTCACTGCCTTCCTACATACTTCTGTGTATGTGGCATTGACAGAAGTCAATAGTTTTGGCATGTTTTGATGTAAAATTAATGTAGAAGACAATTCATGAATCTTAAGTACAAAAACACTTCTTGAATTTTTAACTTTCTCTGTGCACTTCTAACCTTTATTGAAAATTAGACCATCACAAGAATTCTGTGAACTTACCAGTTAGTTCCTACATCTGCGATCCAAGAGCTGCAGTTGCTCTTGGGATATTCATTGCATTTTCTTTCTTTGTTTTAAAACTTGAGGTATGAGAATCTGCCAAACTTGTTCCCGTCTGTTAGATGTCTTCTGTGCAGTGTATTTTAATATTCATCTATGTTGCGTGTCTCAGTAACTTGCTTTCTAAATTGCTAAGCAGTATTTTATGAACATGCCACATTGACTATATTCTATTTGGGTATACCTGGTTATTTTCAACCTTTGGCTACTCTGAATAAATCTAAAATCCAATCCTGTAATATATTGGTAAGCATTTTTTTTGCATATCTGTTCATGGGGGAAAATAAACTTGCAATTGTCTTTTGTTTTAGAATCTTTGTTAAATGGTATGAGTGCACTGACCTTACAACTGACCAAGTTGGTAATCCTTTGGCTTCTGCATATATTTTGTAAAGTTTCTTCCTATATGTTTGATTGAGCATAAATGAAACCATAAAGACTTAGCGTGTTATTTTGGAGAAAGCATTTGATTGTTGCTTCGGTTTATTTATCAGGCCTAAGAAGATTCTCATTTTCATTGTTTTATGGCAATTTGAGAAAACTGCAACCTCCCTGGTCCATGTGTACAGACCTGTTCTGCTCTGTATGTTTTCAAATCTGTTAGGTTATTTTATTGTTTTATTGATTTCCATTTTACATTCCTTTTTTGTAGATTTTTATTAATTATATGTAGAATATATACATGTATATTTATTTAGTCATATATATGTGTATAAATATGAGAGTGAGACTAGGATTAATATTGAATCATTTCACATGGAATTCACAAAGCTTCCAGGGGTAAGGTAGTACTTTGTGTGTGTGTGTGTGTCTGTATATGTGCACATACTCCTTCCCAGCACCATCTTAATCTCCTTATCATCTATTTTGATTCTACATACAACCAAAACCACAGAGACATTGCTATAACTGTGCTTTGAGTAGTCTCAAGAATTTTACAGACATTCAGAGGAAAAGTGAGAGTTGCTTATCTTTCAGACACACTTACAACCTCCAGTGCACTTCCCTTTTTGGAAGACAGACTTTTCAGCCACCTGCATTTCTTCTCAGCCTTGGAGCTTTCTTCCACAGTTCTTTTCCTTTATCTGCTAGCTTCTGACTTTCTTGTATACTTTTCACCCAAGGCTGTAGTTTTAGTAATGTTTGGTTACAAAAAGCTGGAATGACATAGTTTCTGTTTGATTCTTTTCTTTTAACAACTTTATGATACTTGGTCACTATTTCATGGTCCCTAGCTTCTCATATATATATCATTCCCAAACAGTATTGAATTGGTTTTTGGTCTTATTCAACATATTTGTTTTCTTTTGGTTCTATGCAGTTCTGTCTGCCTATGTCCTGGTCTCTTCATTTCTTTCCCTTGCTGATCTTAGAGGTTTTTACATCTTCAATTTTACTTCTTTTTACCCATCTTATAAAACTTGTTATTATGTCTTTGAAATCTGTTCTGTTCTAGTTCCTATTGCTAATTCTGAGGCTTTAGTAAAATGTTCAAATAGATCTTTTGAAATTATTGCTTAGGCCAGCATTTTTAAATATTTTTTATTAGATATTTTCTTTATTTACATTTCAAATGATATCCCCTTTCCCAGTTTCCCCTCCGAACAAAACCCCTCTTTCCTCCCCACTCCCCCTGCTCACCAACCCACCCTCTCCTGCTTCCTGGCCCTAGCATTCCCCTACACTGGGGCACAGAGCTTTCACAGGACCAGGGACCTCTCCTCCCATTAATGACGAACTAGGCCATCCTCTGCTACATATGCAGCTGCAAGTGCTGGATGACAGGAACCTGATACAGCTGTCACCTGAGAAGCTCTGACAGTGCCCAACTAATACAGAAGTAGAGGCTCACAGCCATCCATTGGACTGAGCACAGGGTCCCCCAATGAAGGAACTAGAGAAAGGACCCAAGGACCTGAAGGTTTTGCAGCCCCATAGGATAAACAACAAATATGAACTAACCAGTACCCTCAGAGCTCCTGGGGACTAAACCACCAACCAAAGAGTACACATGGGGGGACTCATGGCTCCAGAATAGTGATTTTGTTTGACAGGTTCTTTTAGCCCAGGCTGGTTTCAAACTCCCTGTGAGTATGAAGATGTCATGTCTTCCTGCCTGCAGAGTGCTGGAATTAAAGCAGTGGGCAGCCATGGTTATGCAGCACTGTTTCCTGTTTAGAGCCAAATGCCAGTTAAGAGTTTGTTGCTGTTGTTGTTTGTTTTGTGTTTGATCCTGTCTGAACCCTTCTGATCTGTCTCAGGTCCATCCCAACATGGTTGGCCAGAATCCGAACTGAGTTTACCGAGGATGGAGTTCCCTTCTGTCACCTTCCTCCCTTCTCTCTCTTCCGTCTTTCCTTAGCAGCTCAGATTCATAGACTCCCTGAACTCTACCCACCTCTTCACGACCAAGTATTCTTTATCAAGTTCAGCTTCAATATGACCTCAGGCTAAGATTTATACAATTCAAAATTGATCTGGTGGATGTCACATTGCCAAATTTATTGTTTCCTGAGATTCCATGAACACCTTTGTTACTCTTGTGTTTGTTTCTTTTCTTTTAATCTTGTCTTTTTCAAAACTCTGTCTGCTATTACTGACTTCTTTTGTAGTTGGCTTTTTTGTTTTGTTTTTGTTTGTGCTTTTAACTAACATTAAAGCTGATATATTTTGGACCGCAAGTCTGAGAGAACTAATTTTCTTCTCAGAAACCCTAACTCATTTCTAGTTATTTTTTATCTTACATTCCAGTATTTATGAAAAAGAAAGATGCAATGAGTTTTATTGAGATGTAATTACAGATCATAAAGTTTACCTTTAAGAGGGTATGACTCAGCATAATGGAAACTTGTATAACCATCAGCTGTGTATTAGGTTTTCTGTGATAATTACCAATGTTCCATTTTCATCCCCCTAAAAGGCAAGGCTGTCCATTAACAATCATTGCTCTAACTCCTGGAGATCTCTAACTAGTTCCGGGTTACATGGGGTCACCTGTCTTGAGTATTTTAGGAAGATGAAACAGTGGGCCATGCTTTCCTGTGACAGGCTCCTGCCATTTGGTATAATGTCTTCAAAGTTCCTCTGTGTTGCCTGTGTTCTTAATCCTTTTTTATTGCTAAATAGCACTCCTTTCTTCATCTGTATCATACTTTGTATTTCTATTTTTAGCTCATAATGAGCATGTGGATTTTGATCTGGTTTTCGTTGTTGTTGCTGTTAGGATTTTTGGTTGTTTCGTATGTGGGTTTTTCGCTGATAGAAGTTAAATCAATAAAAGGTGTATGATGTGGGTATATTTTCATGTTTCTTACTATATAGCTAGAGATGGGCCATGTTAACCCTGTGTTTAACTTTTGAAGCTTTGCTAAATGTTAAAGAATGGTTCCTTGTTTTATATCCTCACCAGCAATGTAGGAAACTTTCATTGTCCGTGTTTTTTGCAATACTTTTTTTTTTTTTTTGGTATAAAAATTGCCATTTGGTATGTAAGAAAGAATCTCTCATTGTGCTTTTAATTTGTGTTTTCTTTAAAAACTAAGGATAAGAATATTTATATGCCTCATGGTCATTCATATATCTTCTTTAAAGAATTTCTACTAAGTCCTTAAAGCTAAGTGATTTTTCAATTATGGTCATTTTTACCTGATTATTAATATGCAAAAGTCAATTGTACAACCTAAATACACATTCTTTTTGTTTTGGTTTTGTTTTGTTTTGTTTTTTGTTTGTTTTGGTTTTCGAGACAGGGTTTCTCTGCGTAGCCCTGGCTGTCTTGGAACTCACTCTGTAGACCAAGCTAGACTCGAACTTAGAAATCTGCCTGCCTCTGTCTCCCAAGTGCTAGGATTAAAGGCGTGCTCCACCACTGCCTGGCTAGATACACATTCTTATCATAGTGATCCCTTCAACATTTCTTAATATTCTGTGGGCTGTCTTTGCATTATATTGCTCATATGTTTTATAGAACCAAAATCACTTTTGAACACTCTGATGAAGCCCAATTTATCTTTTATATATTCACTTTTAGTGACTTGTTTAAAAGCATCACCTGGTTCAAGGACACTAACAGCTCAGTTTGCTTCCTTCCAGGGAGTTTAAAGTTCAAATCTTACATTTTAGATAAGAACCCATTTTGTCTTGATTCGGATAGTTGGTTGGTATAGGATTAGAAATTTAGGGTTTTTTTTTTTTCCATGAAAATATCCAGTTGTCCCAGAACAATTTCTTGACAAGATTTTCCCTCATCGAATTCTCTTTAAATACTTGTGAAAAAATTACTATTTCTATTAACTTACAACTGATGTTAATCTTGGCTCCTTGCTTACTCAGGATCTCAGGTCTGACCTGACGTGGATAAGAATAAACATGACAGAAGAATAACCCGAACTCAAAGCAGTCTGCCCCCAGCCCTATTTCGCATTTACATAGCTTTGCCCATTCAGGGGACCCGGGAGACTTTCTGGGTTTGCCAGAAACATGTTAGAACTGCACAAACTCCTCTATAGGAAAACCTAGTATTTTTATTTTCTTTTTAATTTCCTGTTTTTGTGATTATTCCAAGTGACCTAGATACCCCTAAGAGGTAAGATGGTTATCAATTACCTTTAATTCCTTTCTGAGGAAAGATATACTGATGCCCAAACATACAACTACCTTTGCCCACTGAGGGCTAAGTGGTTGCGTAAGGGTTCTGAGAATAGAATCTTTCCAAGTGACTCCAAGGCAGACCTAATGATAGTTCCACAGGCACAGGGTTTGGGCGGGGGGTTTGGGGGGAGATGCCCTTCCCAGTAGTGTCTACACCATTGTTTTGCATATTTAACACCTGTTTGAAATGTCTTTGTTTTCAGTGCTACTATAGGGATGGGAAGGATAGGATAGGACTAGAGCAAGCCTAAATGTCACAGAGCTAAATGACACCACTGAAAGTCAACCAAATTTCTTAAATGAACGCTCCCTGGATGTTGCAAGCATTTGGTCGATTTCCAGAGCATTTGAAAGGATGATTTTGACTAGTGCTTAGCAGCATTCTTGTTAATTTTAGGAAAAGATAGAGTTTTGGCAAACCTTATTTCACCAATCTTGCCTTCCAATAAATTAAATATTTATTTAATTTGTAAATATGTTCAATCCTTGTAATATAGATACTTGAAATATGTCATAAAATATTTGAAAATAGAAACTTAAAACCAATATGCTGCTAAGTAAATGTAAACACAATTTCTACTTTTCCCAGTCTATCTCAATAGATCAACTGCCTAAGAACTTCCAATTGGGGAAATTTCTGTCAAATTATACATTCAGTAGTGACTGAGATTACAAACTAACACATCAGTGCTGATGACCCTTCTTTATAATAAATTCTGATAATAAGTGTAATTGTTGGTATATATTTAAAGCTTATATGATTTATAAGGAATACAAATTGAAATGTTCAAACATCAGAGCCATTGAAACAATCTGCATTCTAAATTAATGAAGGAAACAAACACAATAATTCTCAGATGTTTTGCCCTTATAAGGCAGAGTAGAAATCAGAAAAAAACAAATTTGTGGATGAAATCCAGCTTGCTAGAAGCCCAGGCTCACTGTGCCCATTTTCCTTCTTTAAAATTCTCTCTTAAAGGTAGAGCTGTAAGCTGAGCTGACACAGGCTCAGAGGATGCTCGCCTTTCTAGGTGGTCCCAGTCCTTGAGATAGATAGCATCAGTGTCATTGACTCTACCTGAAGGTTGGGTGGATACAGAAGTGAGATCAGAATGTTGACAGCCTCTGCTTGGTCCCTGTGAGTGCCTATGGGTAAGTGGCTCTCCCTACTCACTCTGCTGTTTCCCCCACATTCAGTTCCTCCTCGCCTAGTTCATGTGCACAGGAAAGTCTCATTATTAGTACTTATTATTCCTTAGAATATTTAACAATATCTTTTGTAGTTCCCTTAAACCTTACTTTTGCCTTTGTAAATATTTCTGTTCTCCAACTCTTCTGAATTATATTCATTTAGTCTGTGAGTTTCCTTTCCATTAGTGAGCTAACTATTAAGATAGTCTAATTTTCCCCCCTCATATGAGAATATCACAATGTTGTCTAGGCTGTCTTAAAGTAGTGAACTCAAGCGAACCTGTCTTTGTTTCCTGAGGTGTCAGCGTTACTGGGATTGTTGGCCCCTTGGTATATTGGTATATCGGCCATTGGTATATTGATCCATGGTCAGCTTCTACTCTTTTATTCTGCCATCCATATTGAACTCTATGCTTTCAAACACATTTTCCCTCAATTCATGAGATATTATAACTGAACACTTCTACTTTTTATTTTGAAATAAACATATTAGTATAATTGTAAATTGTTTAAACCTAAAAGCAATGCTTGCAGAACCGTAACCGGAAGTCATACTGGTTGGTTGATATGTATAGCATCTGTATGGTTCAAACTAGCCGTCTGTGGGGACACTTTCAGTCTCCTGCTCTTGGCTGTGCTTTAATTTCTATAGACTCTAATTCCCTGCAAACTTCTAAGTTCACAGCAAGCATAGGATTTGGGTGATTACAAAATATAACTTCTCTCTGTTTTGCAACCTTACCTTCTTGGAAGAAAAACACTTTTAAATATACTTGCTAAATAAGAGACTAATGGAGGATCTGGACTTTTCCAAGTTGGGCTTCATTTGTGAGCATCCTGGGGAACTCTTCGGCTGCTCTTGTGACTCTAGTCTGTGCATTTCATTATACCCATTGACACCAAGGTGAGTTGTTGTACTGAAAACAGCTCTTTCTGAAGTTCCCTATTAAATCACATGGCATCTTGACCATCAGTCTGAGCTAGAGAACAAAGGAACCTGCAGTACTGATGCAACGTGTCCCTTTGATAGGAAAGCATGTCATACACACACTACTTGAACTGCATAATATACACATTTCTTCTCATTGGAAAGTTCTCTGCATCTTGATTAGGAAGGAACACAAGTAGGCTTTTCAAAATTGTCCTATGGATAATTGGCTCATAATTGCTTTTTATGGAACTGCTCATCAGAAATCTGTCATTAAATCTTCTCCAGAGATCACCATGCAAGCCATCAGAAATAAACTGCGGTTGTTACTGTGTGCACATGAAGATATGTGTTTCTTTGTACAATTATCTCAGCCCTAAGCGCCCTGTTTCTATGAGTCAAAGTCAACCTTAAATCTAATATCTCTTAATTGAAAGAACATTGATCAGAGAATGGAAATAAAATAATAGATTGACAGATTTCCAGTTTCAACTCGGGGCCTTAAACACTTTGGTTATATGGAGAAGAGTTAAGAAAAGGTGCGTGACTGTGTTTCCTTAAAGGATTGGGGGAGGAATAGTAAACCTACTGACAGAAAACCTAGATAGACCCCAGTTAAATACAGATAATTAGTATCACTAATGTTTCCTTAGCCCTTACTATCTGGGGTAAAAATTATTATTCCAAAAATATAAACAAAGCTGGGGAGAAAACTCAGTAGGGAAAGCATGAGGACCCGAGCTTATTACCAGAGGACTTAAGCTTGATTACCAGAGCTGGGCACAATGACACAGACTTGAAACTAGAGAACCCCGGGAAGGGAGACTGGCAGACCTCAGGAGTTTGCTTGCTAGCCAGTCTACTCTTATCAGTGAGTTCCAGGCCATTGAGAGACTGTTCCTCAAAAAATAAGGTGGATGACATATAAGGAAAGGAACAGAAGAGGTTGGCTAGCCTCTGGTCTCTACACATGCATACAGACACACCTATAAGTATGCACATATGCCCCCCACACACACCACACACACAGAGAGGGGAGGCAGTGGATCTAGAATATCGTTTCTAAAATGAATCTACCTTAACTAATGGTGATACCAATCTCACTATTGATAATACTTAGTAAACACTTATGACAGCTAAAGAATCTAGATTCTTTGATCACACCACTCTGTATGTTATAGAATCTTCTAAGAACTCTTTGCTTAACTCTTTGCTTGATTGTCATAGTGAATCTATGACTTGCCTTCATTTATTACTTCCATTTCACAGAGGAAGGGCTGGAGGAAAAAAGATTAACCAACTTTCTCAAGATCATAAGGCTGGTCAGGGGGCATTATGGGTCATGTACTTAGGAGAAGAGAACTAACTGCAAGGAGAAAATGAAGACATGCTGTTCTTAGTAAGAGAACAAACATTTCATTGTGTGTTTATGTAATGTAGTGATCTGTTAATACAGCTTGCTTCCTGGCTTGGACATTAACTATCAGTCTGTTAAATACCACCATGGCTTCCAGAGAGGATTCCTGTTACTGGCATTGCACCAGAAAAATCCTTTGTAGCTTTGATTGGATATTTTGTTAGCATCTTCATATCTTCAAAAACAGAGATGATTTTAGCCATATACCAGGTGAGTTATTCACCAGAAATCTGAGAATATATGCATATTATATATAGACAGATATATAATTATACACATATATATATATGTGTATATATATATGTATACATACATACATACATACATACATACATGTAATTTCCTTGGAGGAAAGCTCTACTATAAAAACAAGTTTGGGAAGTATAATGACAAATGTGCGAGTGTCCATTAATTTCCCCCTTATGTTCTTATTGCCAGCAGATGGAGGCCGAAATTGCATTGCGGCTGACTGTTGTCCCTTGTTATGGCCTGTGGAGACATGACAATTGAGGAAGAACTTAAAGAACGCCGAGCAGCAGAGCATGAAGCAGTGGGTGTGGCCAGTGTCTGAGACACTTCCTGGTTGATAGTATTTGGCAGGGGAAAATATGCATCCTTGAGTGCAGCCTTGCAAAATAGACGTCACCATCAACTGTGTCTCAACACCTGTAACTGATTTGTCTTACAATTTATGTTATTATCAAATATGCGATTTTCCAAATCACACTGTTCTTATGTTAGCCCTCTTCACATAGCCCCTTACAAAAGACCTAACTAATTAACCTGCTGTGGAAGAAATGTCCTTGTCTCACTGGACATTTGGGTCTGGAATACTGAGTCCATACACACTGACCACATTTTTTGTCTTACTTTGATCTGCTTTGGGTTTTGGGTTGGTGTATTCTACTACTAGCTCAGGTCTTCTTAAGAGACACTGTGGCCTTCTGCAAGATTCTTGAAGGAACTCAGGACTCCAAAACGCTTACAAATCCCTGCTTTTGGTTTATGGGGCAGTGTAACTATGCATGCTTACTTTATCGATTGAAACAGAGCATTTTATGCAAATAAGAACGACAGAGTGGTAGGGAAAACAGCTTGAAGGACATTATTACCTTTCCCAATCCTCGTTTCTTGTCATGAATTATTAATCATGAGGTAGCACCTCATCTGATGCTTTGAAAGCTCTCCCCCTGGTAAGAACAGGCTAATTGAATTGGAGGAAGTGGAGCAGGAAGAAGTAAACGTGGATGTTGATGGTTGCACCAAATGCAATTATCCACCCTTCAGTCTTCTCCGCCTGTTGGTAAGCCCAAGGCTCACTAACTCTTGTGCCATGAGAGGAGGGATGGGAGAGGAGAAGAAAGTGCTAAACCAGTGCAATCTCAGTCCATTGTTCTTGTAAGTAATTCATTTGACTCAGAGGTGCATGGGACACAAGGAGTAGGGGTGTGGGATGAGGTCTTGCACATCAGAGATCAGAATATAAACCAGTCCAAACTCCATGCAATGCCATTTGCCACTGTAACAAAAGCCTTAAGTAAGATAACTTCTACCTAGTAACTCTACCTGAGGACATTTATATTGGCAATTAATGTATATAGAGATATTTGAAATAATTTATATGTACAATAAATATGAAGTCATTATTAGAATATAATAAAATTGTGTTATACGAATTTATATATTTGGTATATTTTTATCAAAAGAAAACTTATAAAGCCACATATATAAGTTAAAAAAAGGTAAAATAATCCCACATTCATAAGGAATTTAACAGTAATGGCTTAGGGGACACATGGTTTAAGTCACACCAATATATGATATAAACATTGAGGTACAACCTGAAATGATGCACATTTTACACATGGCCACTGTGCATAATACTATAGCCGATTTGTCATTTGTTTGGGTTATTCATTTTTAAACTGTTTTCTTATAAAAGCAGATGCGACTTTTGCCCCTAGAAATACAAAGGAAACTTTTTACAGTATCTGTCTTTTGAAATGATACTTTCCCAGTCCACAGGAGCAGTTATAGCAGCACGTGATTGATGCTTGCTGACCTACTCCCTCAAAGCCCTGACTCTGGTAGACAGAGTTGGCAAAAGGTCCCTTCCACCATCATGGACCAAGTAGAGGCTTTTGTGGGCTATTTTTCCTTGATTAACCCTTTTGTTACCTGTATTATGGAACATGTCTGCAGAGCTTGAACTAAATTGAATTGAATATACACCGACTCTTATGAGAAAGCCAAGCAGAGCAGACCCTGAAGGAGCATCCTACTTCCTCCCTCTTACATTCGATACCTTCACAGAGATCCCCCTGGTTGTAAGATTGTATACAGTGAGCAGGAATAACCTGCTTGACTTGGGGGCATACAGATGTATTAGGTCTTGAATTCCATTGCATGTCTGCACTTAGCACAATACTTTATCTGCAACTGTTAAGTGGATGGTTCAAGAAAGGCAGAAATGAAGATCATGGGAGAAGGACCAACAGCCACCTGGCTTTCCACCTGAATTCCACTGAATGACATCTAAGACTAGGATGTAGCTCTTTCTCTAACAGTAAGCAAGCATTTTAGGGGGAGGATGCTTACAGACAAATAAATGGAGGTCTTCAAGGAAAGTAGCTGCAATGAGAGGGGGAAGGTGGAATCCTTGCAGGTGTCCTGCCATCACGATCACAAGGCTATGAGAACGGAGGGAACGAAGGTTGTTTAGTTTGCAGAGAAGTGGATTCTTGAATGAGGGAAAATTAAATCTGCTGGAGGATTGGAAGGAGACAGGGCATGCAAGATGATTTTAGCCACAAAAACAAGAATGGTTGTGTGCCATGATTTCTATTCAACGCCCCTGGCTTCCTGGACTAAGCTGATTATTATTAAGCATTTATGTGGCATTTCATATGTACAAGTACTTTACAATCATTTATTATTTATTCCTCACAACGTGAGAAAGCCACAAATCAAGGGCAGGGATAAAGTTAATACAATTTTATTAAACAAGAGGGGTGTGCCTATCAGCAGGCTCAGCTACAGCCAGAGTGTGACCTCACAGGAGAGAAGCAATGTGACAATTACTTTCTTTTACCCTTTTGTGTGGCAGTTTACACTTTTAATCAGTTATAAATCAGGTGACCCTGCACATCTGGAAGAACTTCTGGGTACTTGGCAACTAGGTGTATCAACTCAAGGGAAAGCTGCCTTGGAGTCTGCTATCTCTGTCACCAGTGTTCCCCTCCCTCCTCCTTCTTTCCCTCCTCTCTTCCTCCCTCCCTTCCTCTCCCTCCCTCCCTCCCTCCCTCCCTTCTGCTCCCCTACTTCCCTTCCTTCCTCTTCCCTCCTCCCTTCCTTCCTCCTTCTGCTCTCCTCCCTCCCTCCTCCCTCCTCCTTTTCCTCCCTCCTCCCTCCCTTACTCCCTTCTGCTCTCCTCCTTCCCTTCCTACCTCCCTCCTCCTACCTCACTCCTCCTCGCTCTCTTCTTCCGTTCCTCCATCCCTCCTCCCTTCCCTCCTCCTTTCTGCTCTCCTACATCCCTACATCCCTCCTCCCTTCCCTCCTCCCTTCTGCCCTCCTCCCTCTCTGTGTCCCTTTCTCCCTTCTGCCCTCATCCATCCCTCTATCCCTCCTCCCTTTCCTCCTCACATCTGTTTTCTGTTTCATCCCCCCATGCTCCCTTTCCCACAGCATATCCATGTCTTCTTTTCTCTTTATCTTTCACGCTGCTGTTTTATTTCTTTCCTGTTCCCCATTTCATGTTATTTTTATTCTCTTCTTGTCTCCTTGCCTTCTGCTTTCTATCACTGTTTCTCACATAGACTGGCAGGCACACATATATGGTTGTACACACATACATGCACACAGATATACACAGACACACACAGACACACAGACAAACACACAATGTAAGAAAGCAGGATCTAGCTGTTAGAACAGACAGAAGGTCACTTCCACTGAGGCAGCCCTTTTTCATAGCCTTCTTCTGAGACCTGACACATGGAAAATTTTAACTTGATTTGTACAGGAGAATAATGCCTGTGTTAATCTAAGCTGCTCAGAAGGTCATTTAAAAACCATTCCAGGTTGTTTTACTCCCACGGCTGGTGTTCTTCAGGCACTTCTCATAAATGCTAATGAATTATTCACCTTGATAGTGTAGACAAACACAGACTGCTGATGTTATTTGGAAATCATTCAAATTGACTAATTAGTCATTTCCTTTAGATTTTATTTAACAAAGAAAAAGGGTCTGAGATATTTGGTGAATCATACATCATTACGTTCCTAAAAGCAAAATAGTTCATATTAATTTGTGGAAGGGCTAACTTAATTTAACCCTCAGGTAGTTTACAATGTTTTAAAAACTATGTATAATCTTACTGCATTCCCAGAAGAATGTCACTAAACAATGAACAGAATTATCTAATTGAAGGTGTCACTTTTCAGTTTTGAGGACTGAATAGGAATCACTAGGGCACATGCTATAGAGAAGTGACAGAAAAGATCCATGAAATTCTAGTGGGGATGTTTCATATAGTTAGATAAAAGTAATTGTTAAATTTGAATCTAGGTAGGTGATAGATTAATACAGGATAGATAGATAGATGGATAGATAGATAGATAGATAGATAGATAGACAGATGATAACAAGGCTAACTGAATTTTAATTATGATAAATGCTAGACAGAAAGTAACTGCGTGCTTCGAAATATTTTGGGGGTTGCTATAGATAGAAAGACAGGAAAACCCTCTAGAGAAGATGGCAGAGCAGAGAATAGCATGCTGATGTTTGAAGTTTCCAAGGAGTTGGATAAATGAAATGGAAGAGCTCTGAGACTAAGCTGGCTGGGCTGAGACTCTGCACACCTAGCCTAGTGAGTAAACATGGGGTAGAGGAAAGGGCAATGTGGCCAGGGAGAATGAAATACTTGTTGCCTTTGCTTTGCCCATCTTCAGAGCAAATAACATAAGATTTACATTCCAGTTGCTGAACTAATTACAATTCTCAGTAACTGATAAGACCAGCATTGGTTTGGCAAATTCTGAGTGATATAGCTCTTCATTGTATTAATTTGCTTTTGACCCTCTTATTCAGGTCATAAACATAAGTCTCCATGATATCAATGAAAACAATGTTCAGAGACCAAAGAAGTTATGTTCTCGGCAAAGAAAATAACTAAAATAATTCATAGAAAACACACTCTTTGACTTACCTGAGATATCATGCAATCCTCTGTGGTGGGTAAGTAGAATATTCTCACCTACTTATCAAGAAAGGGGAAGGAATGCTGAAATGACTACTGGTGTCTTTGTTGCTGTGGTCACTTGGCAAGTTTCTTTTTCTTACTCCTTCCTAAGGAGGTTAGAGTCTGCCCAGTTCAAGCCTGCCCCATACTCACCTCTTCTGGCTCAGTGAGTGACCATTCTTAAGAGAGTGGGAACAAACAACGAGGCACATCAGATAGACCCCCAAAGAAACCATCTTAAGTGTAGTTTGCTGAATCAATAAATTTGTTGGGGTTATTTACTGGCATATAGGTGAGAGATTACTTACAGGAATATGGATGACCCCAAAGATTCGCCACATCACTAAAGATTATGGCTCCTTAGAGCTCCTTGTACAGTATTCAGTCAGAATCATTTGACAGTCCTCTCTCCACCAATTTTTTTTAACCATTTTGTAATTTGGGGGAGGATATTTGTGAATTCTTGTAAGTCTTGAAAGCTTCCTGAGTCGTGTACACTATGCTGATTTCATTAGCTTTGTCAACCTCTTTTCTTTTATTTCCTTTTCTTCTCTTCTCTTCTCTTCTCTTCTCTTCTCTTTTAGCTTTTCTTTATGAAGATATGTTCCAGTTTGAAAGAAATAGCAGCACAATATGCAATTACCAGATGTTTATGTTTGCTTTCTGTTTTGTTCTTGTTCATTTTGTCTTGTTTTTGTCAACTTGATCCAAGTCAGTGTTATGTTGGAAGAAGAAAACTCCAATAAGAAAATTCCTCCTCTGATTCGCCTGTAGGCAAGTCTATAGGACATTTTCTTTATTAATCACTATTGTGAGAGGACCCAGCCCAATGGGGGAAATATTACTTTCTGAAGGTGGCCTTGGGCCATGTAAATTGAGTAAGCCATGGAGAGCAAGTCAGTAAGCAGCATTCTTCCTTGCTCTTTGCTTCAGTTCCTATCCCCCCAGTTCCTGCCTTGAGTTCCTGCCATGACTCCCTTTCATGATGAGTTATAGGATGTAAGATGAAATAAATCCTTCCCTTCTCAAGCAGCTTTTGATCAGAATATCTTATCATAGCAATAAAAAGCAAATGAGGGTATCAGCCACTCATCTGAGATTACGGCACATAGGATTAGTGGGAGATTAAACTCAAGAGACATTTTCAAGACCTGAGAGATCATTCTCAGATGACACTCTTGAAAGCAATCATGGATGATGTCTTAAGGCTTTGATTTTAAGTAATATCCTCAAATCTTAGAGATTAAATCAATATTGAGAATAGGAATATAGCTCCTTTGCCTTCTTCCTTTCTCTCCTCCTCAATCCTTTCTTTTCAATATTTTTCTACCGAAGTCTAGGAACAGGATATAATTAAATATTGGGACCATGATAAAGATTACATCTGGGTCAAATTGTCCAATCTAAGAGTGTAGTTTCCTTAGGGCCACCTTTTCTCTGTTTCACTAGAAATGGGATTCTCAGCATCTCTTTCTTCACACTTGTGGATTTAGAAATCAGAGGCTTGTCTTTCCCACAGGTCACTGCTTCTGTCACACTCTCACTGGCTCTCCCCATCTAATTATTGGGACAATTGTCTGTATTTTGTGCCATATCACACTACTGAATATTGGTATGACCTCTTAAAATATTACATACTGGTGGTTTTGTATGAAGAAGAGTTTTATGAAGGTAGCTGAATCATCAGTGAAGGTGGATAAGTCACAGTGTGACTGTGGTCCATTTATAAAAGAACTGTTGGTCTCTTTGTTCTTAAATGCCTTCCTTATTAACAATGCTAGGAAGTGTCTGCCCCTTTCAGTCTGGTTTCATTCACTGAGCTGGTGAAGATATTCTTCCTTCCTGATTTTATACCTGTCTCCAGTCTTCTTTTTCTTTTAATTTCATGGGCAGGATTGTGTCCCCACTTTCTTTTCTCACACACAGTCCAATAGAGAGTTTTTATAAAAGATAAACTCATCCCTATGAGGAAGAGGAGCAACACCATACACTGGGACTAAATTAAAGCAAGCTTTATTCTGGGTGCACCAGAGATGGCCAGTGGCTGTACCTTGGTGACAGTTCCGTATTAGTGAGTACCTCTAAACTTTCTCTCTCTCTCTCTCCTCTCTCTCTCTCTCTCTCTCTCTCCCTCTCTCTCTCTCTCTCTCTCTCTCTCTTCTCTCTCTCTCCCACATCATGATCCAGGGAGACAAGCCTGTGTGAATAAGAATGTGTTCTTCTACAAATAGAGCAAGACTAGTCTCTCCTTGAGAGGTTTAGTGGAAAGGAAATCCTGGAAAAACTGTTTCCCAACCTGAATAGCCAGAGTTATTTTTAATATGGCATTTAATTCATTGATCATTTCTGCTTTTTAATGTGGGAATCTTACAGACAACTTGGAGAGGAGACTGGGGTCACTCTCTCCCCCACTACCCTACGGCTCCAAAGAGAGTTTCTATATGGTGACTCTGAGGAATACTTTCACCAGTCTTCCTTGAAAACAGAAATGGAGTTTTCATGGGAAATGGAATTGTCTGAGAACATTTCAAGGTCTGAGATTAAAATTAAGGCTAGTGTGGATGCTTAGGTTTGCTTTAACAATATTGTATTATAACAAAAAATGTATGGGAAACAGAACAGAAAAATCAAAACCTGTAAGTTCACAGAGAAGTTTCAACTGTGAAATTCCATAGCTCTAGCAAGTTCCCTTCCTACTAGGTAAAGAAAATGATATATACCCTACTTATGCTTGACTGTGTGGTTTCTGCAGAGTGTAAAGTCTCGGTTGTAAGTTGGACAGAAGTATATCTAAGAGATTCTTTGGTGCTTTTTGTTCAAGATTTGAATCTTCTATTTGTATTTATTTCTGTATGACTACTACTAGACACTCATATACTTAAAATTATATGAATATATTTATAAGCATACACTATATCTACACTTTGATACAGATATATACATGTGTGTGCATATACACATATATCCCCAATGGTTTGAGTTTTCAAACAGTGAACATACTGACTTCATTTTGTAGCACAAGCACACTTGTAAAATGCAGCTAAAGAATTTATGTTGTGGAAGTAGAAGAAGGTATTTCACAGAAGATGGAAGAAGAAAACAGAACCTTCTTTGCCCTGCACCTTTCCCCTTATTCCAGCAGTTTGCAAAGGTCTTATAAATTATCAAAGCAGAGAAATTGTAGACATATCTACACAGAGAAAATAATCTACAAAGGTTTTATAAATAACTGTGCATACTGCAGTCATCAAAATGTTCATCTGTTTCTTCTTTGAAATCTCATTCATTCTAACAAAACCAGGAAGGGCCACTGGGTTTTAAAATGGTTCATAACAAACACACAACACACATACACACACACAAGCAAACATGAACACACACGCACACACACACATGCACACACGCACACGTTTCTTCACTTCTCTATGTCATCTGTGCTACAATTCTTGATGCCAGCATATTATTAGCCTTTGTGTCTAAGAATATAGTACAGTTCCAGGTTCAGAGTTATGTGTGACAACGGCATATACCTGTCTCACACTGTGTACCATAACTGTGAAATGAAAGATGCTAGGCTAATCTGTCCAACAACGAGCAAAAAGCTTTACTTTAGGGGTTCCAGTAATATGCTATTTCTCCTCTTCAAACTCAGTTTGATAACTGATGAGTTATCAAATTAAATATTATGTTCTTCATTTATTTGATAAATTAAAATTATTTTTTTCTTAGTGCTTAAAATTGTAGGTGCTTCATTGATATAACTAAGATGTTTGAAAGATTGGGATCTTAGACCTGTCAAATAATTAGTATTAAAATCATTGAAAATTTTTCATTATTTTAATATGTTTCAAATTAGAAATTAAAGAGAAAATGTGGCTATGAAGAAGTAACAAGATTAAAACAATCTTGTAATCAAAATTGCAGCTTCTTTATTCTGCCATCTATATTAAGTAATGGAGAAAATGTGAAGATAATTATAAGAACAAGAGGTTTAATAGATTCTAAAATCACGGGGTTGAAAATTGCCTCCCAAGATCCCCTCTTGTGAGTAATTTGAATGAAATATAGCTCAGACATGCTTTTGAATAAAGAAGATACAAAACAATCAGGTTTCTGGCCATTTGGAAGAAGAGTGTGGGCAAGCCCCTCCATCATGGAGACCATCAGATAACCATTTTTAATGTGCTTTGAAAATCCTCCCTGCATTCATTTGAGAATTCTGTAATAGCATGAAAGTATTTGGCAAGAGAGCAACCATGTGTCAGGTTAAGCAGGGTTGTTAGTGTTGTGCTTAAGGAAACAGTGTTCTGTGGTGTGTTGTTACACACGCTAGAAGCTTCCATTTGGTGAATCAGAATGTGCTTTACTGACTGCGGCACACCAGGCTGCCCTCTCTTCACTACTGTTTACCAAGGAGCAGACAAGCACTTGCTTCTTGAGCATTTTCTAAGCAATCACAGGAGTTTCTGAAGTCTAAGCAGGGCTGGGGTGGTCACTGTGATTCCTTTACTGCTTGTTCTGATCCTACACCATGGAAAGAAAGAAAGAAAGAAAGAAAGAAAGAAAGAAAGAAAGAAAGAAAGAAAGAAAGAAAGAAAGAGGGAGGGAGGGAGGGAGGGAGGGAGGGAGGGAGGAAGGAAGAAAAGAAACCAGTAAGGTTCAGAAGACTACAGAAACATTTGGTTTTGTTTTCATCAAATGTGAAAGCGGAGTTGTCCTAAGAGCTGATAGTTAGAATCCAGGCTTGACTGTGAAGTCAAAGCAACTTTCAGGCAGACCTGTCACAAGTACAGATGTAGACAAAATTCTAGAGATTTAAACTCAGGCTTGATCAATTTAGAAGGGCAGCTCTTAGTCAAGTTCTGCATATACCATTAAGTTTAGAATATTTATATTGAGATTTATTGAGAAAAATTGGGCTTATTTATGTGTATCTCATTCTCCAAAATAAATCTTTCCTTAAATTTATATGCTCAATTAAGTGCTAATCACTTGAGTTATTTAGACATTTGAGTCATGGTTTTCATATCATCCATAACATATCTGTGTGACCGTGTGTGGGTGAATGCACATACACGCACAACAGGGCCCACGTATGCGCGCGCGCACACACACACACACACACAATCTTTGATGTGTTTTGGGACGGTGGGCAAGAACCACTACTTGTAATGGTACTACATATAAAAGAGACTATTTCTTCAATGTCAGATTCAAGTGTGGGTGTTTGAGCAGAGAGAGATGCATCTTGCAGGCCACAAAGCATGAAAGGTAGATCTACCTAGAAGCCCTTCCACATCATATATGAAGTTAGGGGATTGGGAGTTTGCCCTGCTGGGTTTCAGTCTTGCTTTGGTCCAGTATTTGCTCACCATGCCCACACTCCTCCCTTTTGGGATGGTAATATTATGTGTCATTTTATGCTGGAAGTGGTAGATTGCTTTGATATTAGAATAGTTATGATTAAGAGATTGCCTGAAATCTCTGGCCTTTAAAATGGTGTTTAGATAGTAAAAGACTATGGAGAATTTTGAAGTTGGAGTAAATATGTTTTTGCATTATGCTATGACCGTGATCCTATGGGGCTGGGGAGTGGAATGTGTTGGCTTGAATGAGAATAGCTCCCGTAGGTTCATAGATTTGAATACTTGGTCTCCACTTGATATTGTTTATAAGGGTTAAGAGGTGTGGTCTTGCTGGAGAACATGCCTTTGGGGTCAGGTTTTGAACTTAAAGGTTTGTGCTATTTTGAGTCAAGATATGACCTCTTAGTTATTCCTCATGTCCTGCCTTTGCTTTGGCTCGTGGTATCTAACTCTCTGAAACCATGAGCTTACTTAAATCCAGGTTACTTCCTTTAGTTTGGGCAATACATCAGTTCTTGTCTTCTAATAGGAAATAAGCTTTCAAAGGACAGGTACCACACACATACTTTCACTCACCTTTATACATGTGCACAACAGCTGCTAAGGGACTGACAACGATGGAATTAAATCAATGCTATAACTGAATTTGCATGGCAGGAAGGAGAAAGGATTCAAATGACAGTTTGCCTAATTTATCTAATATCTCAGAAAATAGAACTGGAGCCACTTTATAAACTACAGAGCGATTTAAATGTCATTATTGCTCTTTTAGTGAAAATAATGAAAGTATCTACTCTATGCCATGCATTGCTTTCCAAATGTTGATGATAATGATGATGAATGAGCTATGCCACATAGAACTGACATCACTGCATGGGACTTCAACCTAGAGGCTGCCCACATATGACCAGCTATGCAGTAAAGCCTGGAGATCTTCATATTGTGAAGAGATGGCTAATATCTTGTTTTTGATGTATCACACAGGCAGAAGATAGTGGCACAGCCATCGCAATGACCAGGACTATAAACCAGCCTTTATGTTGAGCTTACACTGTGACAGATACTGTAATGAGAGTTGAACACATATTAGCTCAATCAATTTTCTGTCTAAATATAGAAGTGATAGCCGTCTATTGTCAAAAACTTAAAATTAAAAGACAATTTCTGATTGTTAATGTCTCTCTTCCATTTTGATATGGCTAGAATTATTTTGTTATCTATAAAATGGAGTTAATTCCTAAAACTATCATCCTCAGAGGTCTTGTTTTCGTAGGATGTACAATGTCTTCACATAGTGTGTTAATAAGTTATTGCATTAAATCATTGACAATAGCAATTCAGAAAGGCAGGGTTAATCTTGGCGCACAGTTCAAGCATGTAGTCCATTATGGAAGGGGAATCACAGTGATAGGAGCTTAAGGTCGCTGGTAACATGGCATCTATCATCAGGGAGCAAAGTGATGAATGCCAATGTGCCACTTTCTCCGTTATCACGTGCCCAGGATCTCAGCTTGTCAGATGACAGGTCTTCCTTCCTCAGTTAACCTCGGAGTCTCATTGAATCCATGTTAACCCTCACAGGCATGCCCAGAGGTCTGTTTCCTAGGTGATCTAGATCCTGACATGTTGATAAGCACTATCACATAAACATATGGGTTTGTGATGAGTGTATTTGGCCTTGCATTTTCCATATTTTGTGAGTTCTGCTTGGTGGCTTTTTTGTTTGTTTGTTTTTTGTCTACCTTCATGTTTCCTTTCTTTGTCTTATTTGATAGGACATATTTTTTGTAAGCTTCTCTATTTAGAAGTAATTTTATTTTAATGCTGTCATTAATTTCTTTTCAGTTTAGGTATATGTAATCAGTCTGTCTTTGTTCAATTAGCAGTGACTAAGAGAATGGGACAAAGGTCGTTCCCCTTGATGCTTAGCCAAGTATTTCAGGATTGGCCAATGCCAATCCTTATCTTAATTTTTGTTTATTCACTATGGCTATAATTTTAATGAATTATTACTTTTCTACTCAACAAACATTTCCATTGGTTATTTTTGAAGTTACCAGTGGAATTCATAACCACTACTACAAAAGTAATTCTCATCTTGATCTGTGAGTATATTTTATTATTAAATACTAATATACTGATGATGCTTATATACCAAATGTAGTGCTACATGTTATAAAATTATTATACTTTTGAATAAAGATCTATTTTCATTTCATCTCTCCTTTTCATAGAGGAGGAGCTGATTTTTAAATAGAATAAGTAATTTAATTAAACTAGTTAACTGGTCAAGCTGAATCTGAGTCCAGTGTTCTTCAGTTCAGGAAAGCTTGAATCATAAACCAGACTCCATACAAATGTTTTATTTACCTAGCTGTTGTAATGACACATTTCACTTTTTACACATAGTTATGAAATATGTAAAATGAGTCCCTCCCTGTCCTCATTACCCAAAATAGGATGTTGATGGGAGACAAGGAAATCAGGATGCTCAAGTGTAATCACTGGGTATGATAGGAGGGTTGTGAAATGCTCAACAGTCTCTAAACTGCTCCTACTTGGGCACCAAGGTAAGCTTTGCAGATGGAGGGATTGTTTTAGTAGGTGCCTTAAAGGTGACACCATCAGTTGCTAGGAAACAAAAAGAGGTGATTGAAAGTAGAGATATAGATGGTTAGTTTGATGAGAACAAAATTAAAATTAGTTTCTGAGGTAAAAGGGAGGAGGAGAAATGACACTGACTCTATACTCTACTCATGGGTCAATGAACACTTTGAGCTGACCTGAAGTCTTACTTTTAATAAAGAGTTTCATTGTATAAATTTATAGAGGTGCTACGGGTTTGTGTTTTATATTTGTCCATCAGTTTTAATGCATTATGTTTAGAGTGGGCCCATTGGACCTTGGAAATCTGCTGTTATGTTTTTTTGTGTGAAATTTATAATGAAACTTAACTTCCAAATCTATTCACTGTGTTGAGAAGTCAATTCCAAGATAGAGGGTCTGAATTATATTTGTTGAGCCACTGGAAATAGTGAGAGGCTTGGTGGAGTTTGAAAGTCCATCAAGTTATAAATATGTTACTGTATATTTTTGAGGGATAGTCTCTAAAAAAGCCATCAGAATATAAATGTAAGTTTTATGATGAGATAGAAACCATACAACTAGAACAAAAAACATGTATTAACCAAAAAATAATGGCTGGGTACAATTTACATGGCTACTAAAATATTATTCTGGTTTCCATTAAGCTGAGAAGTGAAATGGATATCTTGTAAAGAGGCAAATGGAGTTGAGCCCAGTTACATTGGTTTTTAGAAGTACAAATCTCTCTTTTCCATTTTCTTCCATCAAAATAGGAGAACCAAATCTAAAATCTATGATATTAAACATTCTAGTTAAAAGTATTTGTACCACACATACTGTAGAGCAGAAAAAAGATCAATATAGTACAAATAGAACTTCAGCTCTATAAACAATTTATAAATAATGTGATTTAATAGGGGTAGAAATGGCAGACCCTAACAGCTTTAGAGATTCTAGTGCAGTAAAGGTAATGGGCAGAAAGACATTGCTCCCTTTTAGATATAGAAATATAATTTGGCTTTTAACTAAGTTTATAGATACAAGTCATGAAAGCTTTACCAGAGAAGTGATCTAAGCAGTAAAGAAATGCATACTGTATCATAATGAAAACCATAAGTATACTTGTATTATATCTATATTAAACCCTAGCAAAACCCAAACCCAACCACCGCCCATTCCTCAAGAAACAATAAGAGAATTCTTATAGCAAGGATGGGGATGGAAGTGCACAATTACATCCATATCTGAAGCAGTTTTAAAATGGGGCATTAGATGAAATTTTTTTCTGAGAGATAGCATAAGGATTTGTGGAAGATTTACAACTTTTTTTCTTAGAATATTAATACATGCCCTTGGGGAGGGGTGCTTTAAATAAAATAAAATTTGTTTTACTGAGAGTGCACCCGGCACAAGAAAGTCACTAAATCAAAAGTGGGGAGGTGATTAAAATCCTGGGCTCTGGTTTTAAGCACCCTGGGGTCCCCACTCTGCCATTTGCCAGTGAGCGCTTTACTCTCCCATCTCAGTTTTCTCGTGTGTGGAGACAGAAGAGAAATAAGTAGCTCTTGGATGGCTGCCAAACTGAAAACTCAACTCATGTGAATGTACAGATGTTGGTTCGGTGGCTCCTGTAGATGCTACCAGAAAAAGATCTGACAAGGAAGACAGCAGCAATGGCTATATAATAAGGCTGATCTGTAAGAAGAGTGGCTCATGTAAGTGAACACATCTAATCACCGCTTCCCTTAAGATGCTTAGTTAGTATTATTCTTTGGAAGTACTAGAAGTTGACATCCTACGGGGAAAACAGAGGAGCCACATGGGAACAGACAGACCCAGAAGTGACTCACAGTCAGGTTGCTTACCTGAGTCTCGGGATGCCCAGTCTAGGATACCTCCTTTCTTCCTTTTTTGGTTTCTGAAGGACAATGACCATTCAGCTGGCTCTCAATCATCCTTCCTCCAGAAGCAGTTTCCTAAAATCACCTCCAGGGTACTCTTTTCTGTTGGTTTTCCTCCAAACCTGCTATCTGCTGATTTATAGTCACAGTGAGTGACATTCCAGACCTCCAAGTGGAGTGAAGGCTCACCACTCCCTTCCACTCCTTACTTCTGTCTAGCAAACCTACCTGGTCAGGTGTTTATAATGGGTGCTGGACCTGACAGCTTCTGTGCAGTTGAGCCTTAACTTGTCCCCTGAACTCCAGATCCCTACATCCCAGGATCCAGGATACAGCTGAGCCTTAACTTGTTCAAAAGCCTTGAACTCTAGATCCCTACATTCCGGGAGCCATTTCCTGGTTGTGTGAGTACATCCCAAGATACTCCTTTCCCAATTGTGTGAGTGACTGGCATCTAACTTTCACACAGGAAGCCAAGTTCCACCTTAGACACACCCCAATTCTGCCTTCTTTTCATGGATTATTGAATTCCAAATCCACTCTTCCTTCACTTAGGTTTCCAAACCAAGGTTCATCCATGGTTTAAATTTCATTTTCTCATGATGTACCACATTGCCCAAAACAGTTCTACTCACTGCACCTAAATAGGACCACAACCTCTTTTACCACTTTGACTTTACCTCCCACCACAGCACAGGGGCCTGGGCCATCACCTCCTCGATTTGAGATTGTTGACAGAATATCTGAGTGGTTTCCTGTTTTCTTTCTGTTTCCCATTACCATCAACTCTGAAATAGTACCTTGCAATTAGGCAGCGCAGGCTCACCTTCAACTGTAGAGTCTTCATGCCCGCTCCACCTCTTGAGTGCTGGGATTATAAAAGTGTGCCAGCACACCTGGATCTACGTATCTTTTAGAAATAAGTGGTCATTCCCAAGAGGTGGGGTGGGGATATAGGAAAGATGGCCTGGTAGTTGAGTGAGTGTTTACTGTGTACACAAAAGAAGTTGAGTTTAGCTCCAAGCAGCCATTTAAAAAAACATACTTTGTCACTGTGCCTCTAACCCCAGCGCTGAGAGAGGTAGAGACCGAAGAATCCCTGAGGCTGGCTGGCAAACAGCCTAGCTCAGGTTAGCAAGAGACCTCGTTTCAAGAGAATGAGGTGTAGGGAGATAGGGCAGGACATCCAACATCCTGCTTTGACCTATGAGTGCACAGATGTGCATACTCCTATACAGATGTACACCCCTACTTAGGTGCACATACACCATATACTATTATATCATACTCAAAGACATACATGTGCCCTCATTAATACACAGTAATAAATGAAACTTTTAAGAATAAGTTAAAAGGGTGGCAAGATGGCTCAGTCTGTAAAATGCTTGGCACACAAGCACAAGGGTATAAGTTTGGCTCTACGTCCAAACTTTACATTCATGTAGAACTCTAGGTATAGCATTGCACACCTGTAAACCCAGTGCTGATGATACTCAGAAAATGATCACTTCGCTGGCTAGCCAGTCTAGTCAAATCAGCAAGCTCTGGTTTCAGTGAGTGTCTTAGTTAGGATTTTATTACTGTGAAGGGACAACATGACTAAGGCAACTCTCATAAAGGGCAATATTGAATTGGGGCTGGCTTACAGTTTCAGAGGTTCAGTCCATTTTCTTCATGGCAACATCCAGGCAGACTTGATGCTGAAAGAGCTGAGAGTTCTACATCTTGAGCTGAAGGCAGCCAGGAAAAGAATATCTTCAAAAGTCAGCTGGGAGGAGGGTCTCTTTGGTACTAGGAGGAACTTTAACATAGGACCTTTAAAGCCTACCTGTGCAGCGACACACATCCTCCAAAAGGCCATACCTATTCCAACATTGCCAACATTCCTAAGAGGGCCACTCTCTAGGCCAAGCATATTTAAAACACCACAGTGAGAGACTCTGTGGCTCAAAAGAAAACAAGGTGGGGGAGAGATTGGGAAAGATACCATATGTTAATCTCTGACCTCAACAAACTCACATGTACAAACAAGCACACAAATAAATTAGATTAATCAACTCCTCTGTTTAGAGCATGGTAACATTTCTAATGTGACTCTGGATTAAATGGAGTCACATTTTCTTGCTCCCCACTTCTCTCACTCGTGGTACATCCTTTTAGTTATTGTTTACCAGCCACAAGTGCCTTCTTCATGGTTCACTCTTGATTTAGTTAGCCCCTCTGACTAACTTGAGGCCTTCATAATCTGACATTGTGCTCTTATCAACCAGGCATGTTTGACACGTCATTCTAGTCAACGACGTTCAAGTTTTCTATTGTCTTCCAGAATTATGCCAACCTGATCTTTCAGATGTATCCTTGTCATTTTCTTACCCTGTTATCTTGAGGTAATCTCCCTTACAAAACTGTAGGTTGAATATTATTCATCTTACTAGGATTACTGCTCTGTTCTTCATACACAGAAACGTGCTTCACTCATAATGCAGAAAAATAAATATTTATCTCATGATAAATGTCTGCAAGAAAGAGGGGTGGTATGAATGATTGGTTTTCACCCAGGCTTTGGTTGAGATCTCTGGCACCAATGCTAACTTGGACAGCAAGAACTATGCTTCAAAAGGCTCCAAATACACACCTGACCCAACTAAGGTGTCAAATGATTCATACATGTCAAATGATTCACACATGTCAAATGATTCACACATGTCAAATGATTCATACATGTCAAATGATTCACACATGTCAAATGATTCACACATGTCAAATGATTCATACATGTCTCCTTCCTTTGACTCATTTCCCCCAGAAGTCATATTCTTGCCAGTGAAAGGGAGGTGTTAGGATCATTTTTTAGGACAGAAAATTTTCCAAAGGGGGGCTGGTATATTTTTCTTCAAAATGTATCCATATTATTTGTAGGATAAAAGGCAATTCATCATTTAATTAAAAAAGAATTTTTAGCTAGGCCTGGTATGGCTGGTCTATAACTCCAGCTACTTGACAGATAAAGGGAAAACTGCTCAATGTTCACCAGTGATATAAAGACCAGTCTTGACAACTTGGTCAAACTAGTGAAACCCATAACTGAATAAGTGAAGCCCTCGGTTCAGTGAGACAACACAGCAGTAGCATTGACAATAATTCGAAGAGTTTCGGAGTTCAGGGATTTTATTCCGTCCTTCCCGTGCTGCCTCATGCTTTCCGGAAAGTGTCCGGATTTAAGTCTTGCTAAACAAAGTTAACCACAGATACATTCATAGGAAAATAGCCATGACAAGAGCAATGTTGGCAGCTACTGCTCAACCAATGTGTGCAGTCTCTGGAGGCAAAGAGCCTCTCAGTTCAGCTTTGCACTGTAACATTCATGCATTTGTAAAATGGGAAGGCAAAGGTATATCAGATCAAGAGTTAAAGCACTTCAGAGAAAATCCAATTCAAGACAGCCACATGACAAGGGAAGGAAACAGAACCCAAGTCTCAAGAACTCCAACTTGTGAAGCATTTCTCCTTGTCTCATTCTTCATTCTAACAAGCATTGTAGACCAGCTCATCTTGTACAGAACCAAGTCTCTTTCCAGATTCCCTGGCTGCGATCCTCGGCCAACTTGGATGAACTCTGTCTTATTTCCTTTCTGTCTCGGACATCTCTCTCAATCCTTTCATATTAAATGTGTCTAATTGCATTTCTAAGGTGTATCTTTCAGGCTTTCTCTGGAATCCATGCCACTACATTCTGCTTACGTGTGTGTGTGTGTGTGTGTGTGTGTGTGTGTGTGTGTGTGTGTGTGTGTGTGTGGTACTTATGCAAATTTGTAGATTCAAGTATTTTGTCTCCCTCAATAAAGTTGTATCTTGAAGACAGAGGTAGGATGTATTTAATGTGCCCTCTTTTAAAAACTTATCATGATCAATGTCCATAAAAGCGCCCTGCACAATTGAATGACTATGGGAGCAGACTGTATGGTTTTGATGGGAGGGAAGCTCTGGGCTTCAAAATAAGGGACTGCTGCATGCCTATTCATGGGATTTTGGGGGGGGGCAAATTTACACACAGTGGAAAATAGACATGTCCTCCTTGGGAGTGACTTCAGGGATTGGGAGAAGTAAGGTGCCAAAGAGCGAGCTCTCACTTTGATGTTGGCTGTAAAGTGAGTGACTAAGAGCAGCATTAGTGATACTCTTAGATATGGTTTACCTTAAACAAGATAGGGCAGATGAAGTGTTCCAGGGCTCATCTACCCTTTGTCCTATAAATTAGAGAATGAGATCGCCTATAAAATGAAACACATCTCAATCTGGCTTCTCCATTTTCTAACCTTCTGATGTAAAGAAATTTTAAAATTACTTCTACAGTTTTATTCTCCTCATGGGACCATTAAGACCTATCAGGAGGTGTTATGAGAATTTGGGGAGTCTATGGAAGAGCCCCCTGAAGAGTTGTCAAATGCAGTCAGTGAATGCACTTCTGGGCTGATCATTCCTTAAACCCCAGAGAAAGGATCCCATGGTTCCATTCAGAACCTTGACTCTTGAGTACTTGACATGGAGAGGACTAGCTCACTAAACATCCCTCCTTTGAACACTCAACTCCACAGTGTTTCTTAGACTATCTTGCACTCAGCGTGATCAAGTAATTATCATCTCTTTAATGATGATAGACTTTGGAGGACAATCAGACCAAAGTTGCCTCACCAACTGATACCTAGAAGACTCTGAGAAACGAGCAAACTTCCTTTCAATGTCCACTAAAGGATTGAGTTTATGCAGCTCCAAAATAGTTTACTGTATTTTAACATATTTGCTTTGTCCTGTCCTTCAAAATTTTGTGCCTAAATCCCTAATATGCTGTTTGTCACTTTAGATACTATTGGCAAAGTGTTCAATAGCAGAGTTAAACCAATACCACTTTATCTGCTTATTGAGTGTTCATATTCTAACCAGACACCTCCCCATACTATATACATCTCATGTTTGCCTCAAGTTACATACCAAGCAGTAGGGAATGTTAGCTTGTAGTGGTAACTTTATCAGGAACAAGTAGGGGCAACTGTTAGGAGAACTGTTGATTCTCAAGGTCCTAGATAGCATCTGTGTATGCATTTTCTATCTTTAAAAGTGATGTGACTGAACATGCGCCATTCTACCCTACTTACTTTCTGGGCTGGCATATCTCCTTGCCTTCCAGTGTAATTAACGCGAGCCTTAGCATCCTTTTAAGATCTGACAACTTTATCTTACTTAACTCACTTTCCTTTTCTTTCTAATTAAGCATTTGGGATCTAAGTGATCTGAAGAATATTTTTTCTCTCTAACATTCTAACTTTTATTATGTCAGCATATCTCTCATATCTCTTGAAGTTCTTTGTTTAATTTATTAATGTTCTTACCAATGCTTTGAAGATTTCCTTAACATGATGTTTACCCCTTTAGATACTATTAGCGAAGACAGTTCAATAACAGAATTAAAATGATTCCCCATTATCTGATTATCCAGTCTTCACATCCCAGACACCTCCCAATATCATATTCATCCCGTGTTTTCTGTACTCAAGTATTTAAGCTCTCCATATTCAGTCAACTTAAATTAATTTAACTATCAAGATTTCAGAAGTTGCTACACCCAGCATGTTACCTTGTACTCTATCGAGACTCAGGATCAAGCAGTCATGGAACAATTTAGCCTTTGGCTAATAGCATCTTTGTGATTTCAGCCAAAAGTTTCTGGCTTGTTTAGTCTGTTTTATTTTTGTGAATCTAGGCTGTTTTCTTAAAATTGGATCCTCTCCTAGGAAAAGTCTGGATAAATTTGCTTCAGTATAAGGCTAAGAATTTAATATCAAGATAGCCAGAAATGCATCAGAAAAAAACTGAGCCAAGCAGTAGCAAGTCCAATAATAGCAATCAATCAGTCAATCAACAAGTTTTACTAAGTCAGATTTGTTCTCTGTAGTGTTTAGCGTGAGGAGAGATTTAGTCATTTAAAACAGGCTTCTGTAGTAATATTCCTTGTGTTACAAGGCACAGAAGCATAATTCAGGTTAGTTAGAGCACCAGAAGAGAATTGATAGAAAGACTCTAGGTTAGCTCAAGGAATGAAGGAAATAATTGTGCAAACACAGACATCAGCATTGAAATAAAATCTTAAGATACAATATGGCAAAGTCATGTTTCTCTTTCTGCCTCTTTAGGTGTCAGTATTATTCATTCTTCATTTCTTTATTTGGAAATGGTCACTTGATTGTGGGCCTAGGAAGGCTTGCAAATCCACTGATCTCCTGAGGCAGTCAGATAGCTGAGATCAGGGGAGAGGATGGCTTACTGTCATCTTGAGGCTAAGCCTAGCAGAACTGATGAAGTTCTAGTAGGATAGTGGGTAGAATCAAGACCAAGGAGGAGCTGGTATCTCAGCCCCACTAAGGGAAACAAACACAGCCAACATTTGAGCCCAAAGGTGGCCAGGCAGAAGAATTACCCAAGGGAGAATCAGTCTTCCTGTTCTCCTTAGAACACTGACTATGTTTACGATAACCACCTTGGAGACTAAACTGTTTTACTTAACCTACCAACTGAAATGATACTCCAACAGAAAAGAATCTCACAAAAAATATCCTTGGAACGTGTTTGACTAGATTGTTAGGGATCAGGTATACCCCTAGAACTCAAATTTTAAAAGTTGGGTACAATGGTGCTTGCTTGCAACCTGAGCACCGGGGAATAAAAGCTAAACAGGTCCCTGGGTTTGCTGGCTAGCTGGAGTAGGCTCTTTTTTTTTTTTTTTTTTTTGGTTTTTCAAGACAGGGTTTCTCTGTATAGTGCTGGCTGTCCTGGAACTCACTCTGTAGACCAGGCTGGCCTCAAACTCAGAGATCCACCTGCCTCTGCCTCCCAAGTGCTGGGATTAAAGGCGTGTGCCACCACCGCCCGACAAGTAGGTTCTTCTTATTTATTTATTTACTTATTCATTCATTCATTTATTTAATATATATGGGTGCTCTATCTCCATGTACCTCTGCATATCAGGAAAGGGCATCAGATGATATTGTAGATGGTTGTGAGCCACCATGTGGTTGCTGGGAATTGAACTCTGAACCACTGGAAGAACAGCAAGTGCTCTTAACCTCTGAGCAATCTCTCCAGCCCCCTGGCCTAGGTTCTTTAGTAAGTTCCAGCCCAAAAAGCCTACAAGCTCTTTAGCTTAGAAGATCTTGTCTCAAAAAATTAAGGTAAACTACCTTTTTGAGAACAATTGGTGTTGTCTCCTGGTTTTTACATGCATGTTCTGATACACACATGGATTCATCCATGCATGCACATCCATACACACAGAACATATGCAATGTTTGATCATACATCTGTGTGCTCTGTGGCCTACCCAAATTAATACATAGAGTTCAGCACCAGAGAGTGCACTACCAACTAAGAGGTTCCATCCTAGTGACAGGAACCAAACTGGAAGTCTTCCCTTCTTGCCCATCCTCCATTTGGCTAATTGTAGGTATGGATGCTTGTTAGCCATCCTGATGTATGGCTACCCAGTCTTTCTTTGTGAGAAGAGATGGGGTGAATATTTTAACTAGCAACTTCAATTTCCAACAGAAACATCTAGCTACTGTTGGCAAGAGGCCGTTCCTTCAAAGCATGAGGATGAGGCAATAAATTGAAGCCAACATAATAGCCACCAGACAGATCATGCTTTCAAAGAGTTTGCAAGCTATTTAGAGGAGCAAAGTCAACACTGTGATTCATGGACAGCTTATAATGATGCACCCCACATTGACACATTCCAAAAGTGCACAGTGGTGCATTGAATAGAATAGTCCAGAAAGCTGGTTATAATCACGGGCCGTTTCATAACAGAGCTATGACTCAAACTGAGCTGTGAAAGATTTAAACATAGGTAAAAATATTACATGAGGCTTTGGAGATGAGAGTAATGAGGTCAGAGTGAGCACACCATGTGACTGAGGGGAGTTTACAGAGCAAACAGGAAGGACCCAAGGCTCGTGCAGTCACCATGGAGACGCTTAAGGAATCACATGTACAAACTTCTTCCCAGAGAATCTCCTAGGCACACAGCTCCCTACTTGGGCTTTGAAAAGACTTATTTTATTTTGTTTGAATTTGTCAGTGCTTACATGTATGTACCATATGAAAGTCCAGAGGCCATAGAGACCAGAAGAGGGTTTCAGAGTCCCTGGAAATGGGATTATAGTCAGTTGTGAGTCACTATGTGGGTACTGGGAACTGAATACAAATCCTCTCCAAGAGCAGAAAGGGCTCAACCTCCTTAACCTCCAAGTCATCTCTCCAGGCCCACTACATACTAATCTATGCATAAAATTCACTCTCCATCTCCTTTGTTAGCTGACACATAGGTGAGTCTTAAAAATTCGCTTTCTAATTCGCAGGGATAACTGTGTTTTATTTATTTTCCAGGTTGGGATACTTCTAAATTCAATTTAGAATGGGCTCTGTCATCTCAATTTTCATGTGTCTTGTCAATATTCCTTTATTCTTGGTAAAATGCCCTAGTTTGGGGGTCATAACTCTCACCACCTTTCACAGTACACTTCTCCTTGGATTGTGGTCACTAGAAACAGTGAAAGAATTTCCCTAGTCTTTCTTTCTTCACCCCCAAATTCAAGACTATGAGTTTATGTGCAGTATTTATCAAAATATTTAGAACTTATATTACTTATTCTTGTGATATCTTTCTCTATTTCTAAACTTGGGGTCTGGTGATTAGAACATTTTCAGGGTTCTTGTTCTTTAAATTTTGAGGAAACTCAGTCTTTGGATTTTTATTTATTCTTCTGCTAGCCCCTTTGTATATAGTCAAAAACCACCTATCTAAGCATGGTTTTGCCCACAGTTGACTAGACTCTCCTGCGTCAATTAAAACTCAACAACACCGCTGAGACACACCCACAAGCTGATCTGATCTATACAATTCCTCAACTGAGGCTTTCCTCTCTGGTAACTCTAGGCTGCATCCAGGTAAAGCTAACCAGGTTGCGCAATTCCCTTTCCCCAGAACTACCATAATAACTGTCTACATGGCTTCTTAGTCTTTGTTTTATCCACCTACTCACCACCAAACTCATCCTTCATGTGGCAAATGAAGACATTTATACAGAATCCTGTGTTGTTACCCCCTTACCTTCTTAATATCTAGCAGACTTTTTCCAATGCAGTTTATGTATTGTAACTTAATTCACCTTAGCACTAGATACAAAACTTTCCTTTGTAATCACCATAGCAGGGAAGAAAATGTCTTATTTATTTCTACAAATATAATATTTTCTATAATCTCAGCAGACAGAATGGAATGCAGATAGCTGTAATTCTTTTTCTTCATCCGTGATTCTCATGACACTATAAACTCTGTCTGAATAGATCTCTCCTTTCCCAGTTCGTTTATTCTGAACCTTCCTTTCAGACAGACAGGACAGGTGCCACTTATCACAAGAGGGTCCCTCCTACTCCTCTCCTGGTTGGGTTGGGAACCTATATCAGCTTTATTAGTGAAGAAGTTAAAAGCTACTCTGGGTATGTAAAACAGGGTGGCATGTAATAGCAGAAATATAATGGTGTGTGTTTGCCAATATTGTAGCAGTCAGGAAATTCCAGTTTTTGTAGCAGAAAGCCATCACTACGAAGTCTTCATATTAGCATACCAACCCCCTATTTTTTCTTTCATAGTGGTGCCCAGGTTGGATCAATAGCAGGGACATTCCTCTGGGTGATAGTTCCTCAGCTATCCAAGCTGACCTTGACTCTGTCCATAGAAGCTTGGAGTCTCTCAGATACTGCAGCTATGCCAAAGAAACTCTGGAGAATCTCAAGTGGCAAATCCTGGAAGGACTGCTTTTCTCTGATGTTTGTTTCACTGACAGATCCGGCTGTGTGTGCAGTTTTCTTAGTGTCTAGACAAAGAGGGGGTGGGTATAGGGCTCTGGTTCTTCAAAGGTGGAGACTGAGACTCAATAAACTGCAAGAATTTCTCCACGGTTGCACAAGTAATCCTCAATAAAGCTGAAGTTCCATTTGTGTTACTGTTCAATGGCTGCTGGCCCTCTCTGTGTCTTTTTGCTGCTAGGACCTATTTGAGGGAGAAGCTTGCTTACAGCTATGTGACAACCATGTCTGAGCCCAGGAAGGTGAGGGGAGATGTACTGCTCCCAGGAAGAGGATTTAGGGGTCTCCGTGTGGTGGCCTCATAGCACTTTTCTATTTGCTGCTAGTGGGACAAATTCCCAGGGAGAAACTGCATCTTCATCCTAGAGTGAGGAGTGTATGGAGTGTTAGGCAATCTCCAGGCAACAGTTAACATGAGCAAAATGCTACCTTCTCCTGTGCAAACCGTCTGGACTCAGGGCTGTGCTTATGTTAATGCAACCAAGTACTACAGGATAAACTTAAATGCTGAAGAAACACACACACACACACACACACACACACACACACACACACACACCCGAAAGACCAAGTACTCTGGAATCCAGGACACCATAAGAAATCTCAGATAAGCTTACAGTGGTCTTGATGTGTTTATGGTTTATATGAAGCTCTTTCTGTTTCTCCAGCTCTCTGACTAGGTCCTATTGCTTAGGAGAGGAATGTAGGGCTGGGTGGTAGAGAAGACATTTGCTTCCGGTTCAAATAGTCAGAAGCCTGTCAAGCCCTCCACCACAGAAAGAGGGGAAGTGTCACTGCTGGAAGGCAGGCTCAAACAGTTGACAATCCCATTGGAACCATAGAAAAGGAAAGTAGTTCCCCAAAGCCAGAGAAGTGGCTAACATCAAGATGAACAGAAGAAATGGGATCCTTAACAGGGACCCGTTGAAGTGACAGTAATTATTCATCAAAAGTAAATGAACTTTATCCCTTCCCTTCATAATAGCACAAAACCAACTTCACTCTGCTTTCCAAATCCAACCGTGTTCAGCTTCCCCATCCCCTCTGCTCAAATCAATAGGAAAAAAAAAAGATAATCTACATTAATTTGGTTGCAGTTGTTTTAACATCCCCTGAAACCTTGAAGAGCAGCAGTACTGGGCCAGCTTGAAGAAAACCTTTCTGACAGGAAAGCAAGATTCAAAAAATGTTCCCCAGTTTGCTAGGCCTATAAGCCTAGGGCAAGTTTAATTAAACTCAATGGAGCATTTTAAAGTGAAGAAAAAATTAGGACAGCAAGAAAAACGTGTTGATTGTTTCCTAATTATGCTGTGGACTTTCTCTCTAATGCAGCCCCTCCCTTCTCTCCCTAAATAAAACAACGGGCACATTAAGTTTGCACAGAGAAGACTATGTCTCAATCATGTGTTCTGCACCCCTCTCCTGCTGGGCTGTGTTTTTAGAGACTTTCCTATGTTGGGGGTATTTTGTTTTGTTTCAGAGTTATTTAAGCAAATATCAAAAAGAAAATGCAAGCAACACATGAAGCTTCAACAGTTGTCAACCTTTTGTCAGAGAAAGGGGGAGAGAGGCTTTGTTCATAGTTTCATTTTGCACATAGAAGTCTGTTAATTAAGTGTGGACTAAGACAGGTAGCCATGGGAAGTCCATGAGAGTTAGGGTTCCTAACCTCTTCACCATAAAGAACTTCCCTGTTTCTTTTTGTCTACTTGAACTCCAGTGCTTTGAATGGTTTGGGTATTGCATCAGGAAAGGTGGTGGGAAGGAACTCAAAATCAATTTAACTTTATGTACACATAAACACATGACACAGAATTTTGGGAGGTTCTGAAAACCTATGTCAAGAAGGCATGTGCACAATAATACAGAGATAAAATTACCTCTCTCCAAGTTCGAGGATTCCAGGGAAGTAGTGTCAGACTTGTGTGCATTAAAGCATACATGACTTCTCTCAACTCTGTTTTTGCTCGTTGGCCACTGGCAAAAGTGGAGCATCACAAACAGCTCTGGCTGGACTTCTTGGAAAACCTCAGGACATGTATTAGAATATCTAAAGGGATATGCTGAATTGGACAAGCATCCTTACATGATTCCAAACAACTTATTGCTGACTGGACTTGCTGTTACTCTTCCTAGTGTTGGCCGCCGGCCAACATCTATTCAAAATGGCGCCAAACTTCACTTCCGTACCACTGACAGCTGCTTGGCGCAGGCGCGAGGTAACAGTGACACGTCTGTCCCTCGGCTCTCCCCCTCCCGATGGGGATATGCTAATAAGGTGCTTGCACTAAACTAATCAGACAGTAACACGTTTGCTCGCCCCCCTCCCGCGGGGGTAGGTTAATGAGGTGTCTGCATGGTGCACCAATCAGACAGTCTCGCTCGGCTATATAAGCCAGCAGCTCCAGGGTATCGGGGTCCTTCGCTTCAAACTTCAAGAGGAGCTCCCAATAAAGTGCTGCTGAGAAGGATCCTGTTGCCACGTCATTCTTGCTGGCAAGACCGGTTGCGACATCCTACACCAACTTCCACATCATATCTAACAGAGCAGTGGAGAATGGCTGAAGTAGATGTCCCAGGCACTGCCAATTGACCTTCTCCTCATCATGGCCAAATAAGATAACATCAAGCATCCAACATATAGATGGAAGCACCTTCTGCCGTCAAATATCAGAGAAGCAACAAAACTGCTGCCGTGGCTTAGGAATGAAATGTCGCTGGGACTCACATTCTGTAGGCTTCATACCCAGTCTGCGGCACTACCAAGAAGGGAATGGATTGTGAGGCCTTACCCTCTTCAGTGTATTGATCCATGGAGAGTTTCATAACTTGATGACATTATGGGGAAAAATTAAAATGTGGGAGGGGAGGCCAAGTTGGAAGAAGCATGGTCTGGAAGGTTGTATTTTGTCCCTGGCTCGTTCCTTTTGTGCCTGTCCTCTGGCTGCTATGGGACAACAGTTTCCTCTGCTACCACTTCTTGTCTACACAGATCTACCCCTCCTTGTCTACACAGATCTAAAAGCAACCTAGTCATCTGAACATGGGCTAAAACAATGTGCCACATACACTTTCCTTCCTTATGTTTATTGGCTCATGTTTCCAACACAGCAATGGATGTCAAATAGCAAAGGCTGAGAGAGAAGAGTCTTCCATCATCTTTCACAACAGATTCTATCTGTATGGCCAACTCACAAACCCTCCCTAGACTTCAGCGTCCTCACCTGTCACACACACATATCTGATGAGATGATATCCACCATTCATTTTCAAATACAAAGTTATTTTGGCCTGTCAGAGTACTAGTTAATTTGGCTTTCACTATACTGATGGCTCAAATGAACAGTCTCTGACAAGGAAAAGCTAATTTCTTCAGCCTGGATCTGAGCCCTGGAAATTTCTGTTTCTTCTTCTACCTACTTTTCTATCTTGTTCCTCCATTGATTCCATTTTATTTACTGTTGGAGCTCCCCCATGACCAAAGCACTTTTTAAAACATCCACTTTTTCTTCCTTTTACTAGAAACTTCTTCTCCACTTCATGTAACTACATATCTATCCTTCAACATCTCATCCACATGCCGTGTGTAGTTAAAAACCACTTTCCTCTCAGATCAGATTTGACTTCTGAGCATAATGAGTCCCCCCACTCCTCCCTACCTTCTCCTGTCACCCTTTCATATCAAATGTAGCTTGTGGTGTCTAACAGTTCAAGATGCTCAGCCTCTGGGTTACCCTCTGAGCTGCGGGGGACATTCTAGTAGGGTAGTGAGGGAAAGGACATAGTCTTTAACACATATAACAGATTCCAACATGACTTTCCTGGAATCCTCAACTGGGGAGAGTTTTATCTCTGTATTATTATGAACATGCTATCCTGACAGATTCCTCCTGAGTGGTTCAAATTTCTATGTAGTGTATTCATGTGCAAATGAAGTCAAATTAAATTAATTTTGAGTTTCTTCTTTTCATTTTCTCTAATGGAGTATCCCCAAACCTTTCAGAGTGCTGGAGTTCAGGCAGACAAACGTAAACAGGGTTGTTGTTAGTAGTGAAGAGGCTGGGAACCCCTCTGTCTCATGGGCTTCCCAGCCTTCTTCTATCAGGCCATGAGAATCTTTACTTCCTAGATCCAGCCACACCCATTAACCCAGCTATAAAAACCAAAGTTTTCTCTAGACTTTGCAAAATAGATTGTGGATAAAAAAATGCACCCTGGTTAGAAACAAGTATTTGTGCATCTATTTTAGCTTCTCTCTCTTTCTCTGTCTCTGTCTCTCTTTGTGTTTGTGTGTGTCTCTCTGTCTGTTTCTGTTTCTGTTTCTGTCTCTCTCTCTCTATTTCTCTCTCTCTCTCTTTCTCTCTCTCTGCCTGTCTTTCTCTCTCACATGGGACTTAGGACAGTACCTACTGGTATAAATATTTGCAGAAGGAATGAATTAATAAATCACTGTTGAATAATTATTTGTATAATGAATGAATTTCTGTCAAATCATTACAATTCTGCTCTCTGTTCTATCAAGTTTTGAGTTAAGGGAAGAGGCAAATATTGTGGTGGTCAGCATGAGGAAGGACATGGAAGGCTGATATTTACCTTAAGCTCCTCTCAAACTTGCACTATACCTGAACTTCATGCCAAGGAATAAAAAGCTTAAATATGTTCTGTGTTTTTCCTGTATGTCCCCACTAACTTGCCTCTTCTAGTTGTTCAAATAGTGAAAAAAGTTGGCCCTGTGACTACGGGTTTATGGTGCTGGCCAGGGCTGAGGAAGTAACAGCCATGGTAAAAGGGAGGGACAAAGAGCAGAAAAGGGAGGGACAAAGAGCAGACAAGGGAGGGACAAAGAGCAGAAGACTGGGACTTGGAATCAGAGATGCAGAAGAAAGTTCACATGTAAGACACGAGTCCTGTGTCTCATGACAAACCCTTCTGGAAGTGAGCAATAAGTATATAATACTGTGTCCTGAGTAGGACCAATAGGAAAATAGAAATGTGTTTTTCCTAGGAAGATCTAGAGTTACTGTACTTGCGAGTGGAGATTCACTTATCTCTGTGTAGGTTATTCCTTTACAACACGATGAGATATCTAAGAACAACTTGACTTAAGATGAGTAGATTTTTCTGACCCTAAAATAATGTAATAGGCAGGTGGAGAGGGTAGAGGTTTGAATGAAGTTGGGTCTCAATAAAGCCCTCTTGAAGCTGAAGGGGACATGTGACAGCCGTGTGATTATTTTCAGGAAGGTTAAGCTCTCAGAGACAGGAATGAGTTCCAGGAACCTACCAGGAACCAGAGCCAGGAGCAGAGTCAAGATATAGAGAAGAATCTGATACATTATGTGTCTGTGTCTCGCATGGGATTTCATTTAAGAAAGCAACACCAGCTTGTTGAGTCAGCTGCTGTGTTAAACCATGCTCCTCCCCTCTAGCAGCAAAGATAACTGAGCTGACTTAGTATTCTTTGCAGCAATATTGATGTCTGGTCCAAATCCATCACCTCTTTGCCTTTTGGCTTCAAGCTCATTTAGTATTGGCTGCTTGTATCAAGTCTTTCCACCCAAAATTGCATGGGTCAGTCTTAGTCCTCTTCCGCATTTACATGCCAGACCCTTCTGCATGAAAATCAGTATAATAATAATAATAGCTATAACCACTGCATTGAAAACAAGAGAACTTCTGTGAAAAGTATTGTGCTCAAAGTTTACTTACGTTACTAGCCCCCTCGATAATTCTCAAAACATTATGCTTTTGGGAAGGACAAAACCACAGAAGGCAGATAGTGACGACACTTCTCTGGAGGCAGTCTCAGAAGCCTCTATCAGGACTATACTGTACATGCAGTAGGTATTGGTTCATTCATGCTTTGGGATGGGGGAAGTTATCATGAGATCTAGTGTTCATTCACTACATCCTTGAAATTTTGAAATGTAAGATACTTTGCCCGGTTGGTTCTTTTGTCTGAGTTTCAGACATTACAAATTTCCCCCAACCGAAAAGTATGCACTGTGGGTGTCTTGAGACTGTCTGGCTTCTGAAGAGAAAAGAGACCTTGAGAGAGTCAGAGTTCTGGTAGACAATGAGGGGTAGCTGCCCTCATAAACCACCCTTGTCTCAAGTCTGACCTTTGTCCCAATCGTGGAATCAACATCCGTGGCGCCCTTCTTTGGTTCCTGCTTTGAATCTGGCCCAGGTCAATAGCCAGTAAGAGGAAATTGTGCTGAATTATCACAAATTTTATTTGTGCTGACTTATTGGAAATCAGGCAAGACAGATGAGTCGCGGCATCTGCACACTTGATTACCCCCTTCCCTGATTTTTTTTCCCCAGGCTTCATTTTGGATCTCTTTGCTACAGTGCTTTAGCTCTAACTTTGGGCACTGAATCATGCTCGTGGGTCCCATCAAGCATTGCGGCAATGTGATAAATCCATCCACAGTCTCGAAGTACCCATCCTGCACGTGACAAATGCCGAAACCCGTCAGGCTCCAAATGATACCCAACCTAGGCAGATACTCCCTCTGCTGACGGCAGGTGTTTCTTCTCTATCTGAAAATAATTCACGGAATAGATAATTGGTGAATCCCCGGTGGGAACAAAACTTGATTCTGTCTGAGCAGAGGTTACCAAGTGTGCCACTATAAAATAATTGATTTTGTGATGTGTTAAGTGGGGATACTCTCAAGCTTTCTGAACTTTTCACTTAGGGCCTCCGGCTGAAGTTGAACTAGGATCCCAGAGGTGAGGAACCCATGCATGACACAGGCAGGGCTTCGTGCTCCGACAGCCAATTTAACTTTCATTTTCTTTATTAATCTAATATGTTCTACCTTTCATGAGGACGTGACATTCGGAGAGTTTCATTAAAACGGCTCAGTTGTTATTGGAGATAATCACAGAAAGATCGTGTGGTAAAAGTCAGGAAATTTTTGATTTTTTTTTTTTCTTTAATGCTTATTGTTTTAGGGAAGAGGTTTCAGATGCGATAGGGAAGTCGGCCTAGCTACAGGGCGAATTTAATTGCAGTTTTAGAAACTTCTTTTAATCCTATAATAACAAAAAATTAAATCAGTGCTGACATTTTTTTGTTGCCAAAAGAAGGTAGTAAAAGGGTAAAGAAATAATTGTTAGTTCTGAGAATATAATTAGCAACTTTAATGCTTTAATCTGAAAAATGCATATTTCGAGCCTGGGTGAATGATTAAAGAAAAGATATTGAAAGTCTTTGAAATTTCTAACTGTGTTTGTTTTTAATTGTGAGTTGTGATCACTATAATTAGCTCATTTAGTGAACTTACAACATAAACAAATAGGAATTTCTACAAGTTCAGGGATATTTGGGGGCAAAGAAGTTGGGCATCCTGACTTCTGGCTTGCTGCCTTTAAGCCATTCTTTTAGGTCTGACAGGAGTTTACTTTATTCTCTGCTTCGGAGGGAAGGGTTCACCCTGACAGCCTGGGATCCTGCTGCCAAGGCGGGGAGGTGTGTGGAAGCTTGCTCTCCAAGTATGATGGTGGATCCGGGTTTTCCTAAACACCCTTGCCACAGGCCTCCTCTCGGAGCCCGGAGCCCGGAGCCAGACAGAAGCTTGGGAGAATGCAAGGGTCACAGGTAGCAGAAGCTCTCTGGTTCAGAGGCTCTGCTTCTGCAAACCCTCAGGCATCATTATTATGCACTAGGAAGGCGGGGAGAAGGGGAAAACCCAGAGGGATCTGGGGATGAACTTTTGGGGGGTCTTCTCTCTCTCAGAGGTGCACATTAAAATCCTCTCTTTCATTCATTAACGTGAACACAAGCTTCCTGAGAAAATAGCTGGTGGGACCTCCCTTAATGAATAGCAGGCTCGGCTATGCTCTGGAGGCTTAAAATTGGGTTTCGTCCCACCGAGGATTCCTTGCCTTGTCTTCAGCTTCTGATCTTAACACTGCATGTTTGGTTATATTTCTAGGGCTCTCCTAGGCTGTGATCTGCCACATTCAGTCCTAATCGCTCATATGATTAGCTCAGGCCACCCACAGGTAGGCAGGAGGGGCTCCTGTCAGGAGGCTCCCAGAAGTTCAGGGATCTTCCCCCCCCCCATCACTCCCACCCCCGCCACCCAACATTGTTTTGATTCAACTCTGTCAGTCACATGCAATCAAACTTTCTTTCCTAATGTTGCTTACTTGGCTTAGTTTCCAATCGGCTAGTTACGAATATAAAACTTTTTATCTCCTGCCTTCAGGGTTTTTATTTATTTATTTATTTATTTATTTATTTATTTATTTATTTTTACTTTCGTTTGAAACAGATTTGACTCTCCCTCAATCTTCTCTTTTTCTTCCTCTTCCTTCTCCATCTCTTCCTCCTCTTCCTCCTCTCCTTTATTCTTTGTGTTTCATTGTTTCATTTCTTTAAAATTCTAGTTTCAACTGCCATATGCTCCTCCCATGTTATCAGACTCAGCCTTAGCCATCCCTCTGCAATCATTTATGCCCTCCTCGAAACCCCCGTAGTTGGGGCCTACAGCATCATTTGGGCTGTGTTCATGAGCTACACATTTTATGTTGATGGTTTTTTTCTTGTGCTCATTTCTGAATTTTCTAAGAAAACGTGTTATGCTTTCTACTTGCATATAATACCTCTAGGGACAGCCAGTATTAGATTTTCAATTTAGATACAGTGTGTGTCTGTGTGTGTGTGTGTGTGTGTGTGTGTGTGTGTGTATACAGAGACAGAGGCAGAGAGAGAGAGAGAGAGAGAGAGAGAGAGAGAGAGAGAGAGAGGAAGGAGAGGCATGAGTGTGTGTATGTTCGTGGGAGTGCATGTGTATGTGTAGGGGGTGGGGGCATCGTGTGTGTAAGGGTGTGTGTGTGTGTTTGTGCTTGAGTTTATGTAACGGCTGGAGGTTGATGTCTGGAGACCTCCTCAATTGCTGTTTGCCTTATTGAGAAAAGGAACATCTCTTGGTTGAACCCAGATCTCCATGATAAAAGCTGTGGCTGGCTTTGAAGACAATGATGGTCATGGCCAAGAAGACATGTCTTGACCAATTTCTTCCTTTCTACCTTCAGGGAAGCCACCATCTCCTTGAACCTTAGCCATAACTCCAAAACCTTAGCCAAGTATTTTTAGGACTGATGGAGAATGTCCTTATGGACTATGCTGAAGATCTAGAGAACACTGTGATAGGGACAGTGACAGCAAGATCTGTCGATATCTGTGTAGGATAATGTGGGTAGCAGCTTCCAGAAGATGATGGCTAGGCTGGGAACACAGGCTCATCAGGAGATGCTCACCCAGTTTCACTCAAGGCTGAGAACCACAGAGCCTTCATTCTGATGGCGAAGGCATGTGCGAGTCTACTCTAAAGGATGCTGGCATTTTGTTGGGGTTTTTCCTTAAGAATTCTTTTAACTTGTGGTATTTAATTTACTTTTATTGCTCCTCATATAGTTTAAGTACAAACAAATAAAAAAAAACCCCAGTGTATCATATTATGTAGGACAGGATTAATTAGCAAGGTGTAAATAGAGAAAGGCAGAAAGGTATTTAGGGTTAGAAAAAGTGTGTGTGAGGGCAAGTTAGTAAACCATTAAAAGCATGATACAATTAACTGAGGCTCCAGAATCAGCCCTGGGGCATTCCGGGTTCATTTATTTAGTATTTATTGTCTACTATGTCCCGTGTAAGGTCGGACAGTTTTATCCGTTCATTGTTTAATACTGTAAAGGCACTACATAGTCTCACGAGTCAATGAAATTTATCGTCTCAAATACTCTCCTATATACTCGGCCATTAAAAACCTGTATGGCATATTCATAATCATGATATTCTGGACTTTAGGCTATTGCTCCGTTGTAATTGTCTACCATCTGCTGGCAGGCTTTTAAAAGCCACACCACTTGGTTATCAGCATTAAATAGTGAGCTCTGACAAAGCACTCAGGTAGAATTAGACAGACAATACAGGTTGTATTTATGTATTTTGTAATGCACATACACACAAGTAACAACAGCAACAACAACCAACAACGATTAAAGAAGAAAAAAGAGGCCATGAATTTAAAAGAGAGCAAGGGATGAGGGGAACAAGGGAAAGTTTGGAGTGTGGTAAGGGCAGGAAAAGTGAAGTAAATACAATCTCAAAAATTATCTTTTTATAAAAGCCGGAAACTAAGAAGAATTTGGAGATCAGAGCACCAATATCGACATTTGTTTTAATTAGCTGTTAAAGGCCTACTTGGAGCAGCATGTGCCCTCTTTCTGATTGGCACATTGGGCCATTCCAGTGTAAACCACGTGATGTAAGTTGGTAATAATGTAAAGCCCAAATCCACACACTAATAAAGAAAGGCAGCGCTTGCACTATAGGGCCGGAGCAGTTGTCTGTTATTTGCTTCTGCTCTTGAAAGAGAAAAATAAGTCTTAGATATTACAGCTGTCACCATGACATCTGTTGTTTCAGGATCTGTGACTGCTTCGCTCACCACCTGACCCAGGCCCTCACCATGACATTCTGTCCACTATTAAACTGTGAAAGGCTTGCGCCCTCCAGGTGGGGCTTCAAGGTTGACATACCAAGGTGTTTGTCTCTGTCCCCCTGACTGCCTCTCAATTGAAAAACACAGCTTCACTTGGTTACAGAATTGATGGCCATCCAGGTCTCCCAGGGGTCAAGGGGAGCAGCTGAGAGCAAGAGTTCTTGAGGCATGGCCCTTTTCTGCTTTTTAATCACTTGTCACAGCCCTGCAGGGCCTCAGCCCTTTCAGAGGTGTCGCCTTTTGTTCCTGGCTGGTGGTGGCTATAGTCTTGCTTTAGACAGATGACTCCAGGTAATAAAGCATCAGTCGCACACAGAGATCCCAACTTACAAAACAGATGCAGGAGGCGTCATTTGTGCTCCCCAGCACATGGAGAATGTGGGACTTTTAGGAAGGTCCTCTCTGGTTGCCTGTGATCGTTGAGATGGTTAATGAGGTAAGAGAATGCTTACACCAAGCAGTGACATCAGAAGTTAGAAGAGGACCCTGTAAATAAGGATGAGGTAAGCCCCTGCCCTCCCCTCACTGGAACAGTGTGTATACAAATCCAGGAGCTTTGCTGCTATGTAGGATTCATCCTTACTGTTTCTACTTGTCCACTCATTCCTTCAGAATCTATTCATTGAGAAGTTGTGCCCTAGGTGGGGTACTGAGACTGAGGCAGAGAACGAGAAAATAGACACAATTCCTTCCTTCCTGAAGTTGAGGCCAACAACAAAAGCCAAGGCCCACAGTTGTTTTGGGAGAAATGAATGTTCCTTTGCAGATGGGGAAAAAGAAAGAAAGAGAAAGAAAAAGAGAAAAAAACAGAATGTCTAACTACACCCAGCCTCCTAGTTATTTGATGGGCAGCCAGAGGTGGTTTACTTGCAGTGTAATCTGAAGCCTCAGGATGCTCTAACTCAGAAGACCCCAGGACCATCAAGATACTGCTGCTCACAGGGTGCGCCTTCATTTTTCTTTTCCTTCTTTCCCTTTGTTTATTATTAATGTTAGACAGGGTCTCACCTCACAGTCCACAGTGGCTCAAATACACAATGTTCCAGCCCAAACCCTCAAGGGTATTGCCACAGGCTTGCACTAGTGCTCTTAATTCCCAAGTCACTGATACAACAGAGCCCATGTTCCCTCACTAGTTAGGGTTTGATTTTATTTAAGACACTTAACATGCTTAAAACTGAATTTCTTGGATTTTCTCCTCCCTCCTTCCTTGCCTTTCTTCCTCCCTTCTTTTTTTCCTTTCTTGTTTTCTGGAGACTGACCCCAAGGGCTTGAGCAAGCTAATAAGCACTTTACCAGTGAGAGATACACCAGCCTGGCGAAAGTTCTTTTTAGCTAATGGTTAAGATCTTTTTCTTTCTTTAAAAAAAAAATTAAACACATCATTGTTTTAGAAATAAGTTTTACACTGACAACAAAATTAATAGAAAGCTAACAAGATTTTTTTCATGTATCTCCTTGCCTGTGTGCAGTCTCACTCGTGATCCGCATGTCCCTCGGAAAGGCACATTTGTAAGATTGATGAGCTTCTACCAACATACCCAAGTTAACAGTTTACACCAATGTTCACTTTTGCTAATGCACATGCTATGGGTTTTTATGTTATTTCTATTTGTATTTTTTATTATTTTATTTCACTTATTTACTTCACATCAGCCTCTCAGCTCCCCTATAATGGTACTCTCTCACACAAATGGTTCTCTCCTTTCCCCACCTGCTTCTCCTCCAAGAAAAGAAAGCTCTCCCCATCCCACCCTCTGGTATTCCCCTATCCTGGCACATTACGTCACAGCAAGACTTGGTGTATCCTCTTGCACTAAGGCCAGACATGGTAGCTCAGTTAGGGGAACAGGAGCCACAGGCAGGCAACAGGTTCAGCCACAGTTGTTGGGGTACCCTCATGAAGAGCGAGTTACACCTCTACTGCCTATGTGTGTTAGGGGAAGACAGGTCCTTTGGCTGATGGCTCAGTCTCTGGGAGCCCCCAAGAGTCCATGTTAGTAAACTCTGTTGGTCTCCCCATGGAGTGCCTATCCTCTTTGAGTCTCTCAATGCTTCCTCTAACTCTTTCACAAGACTCACTGAGCTCCATCTAATCTTTCATTGTGGGTGTCCATATCTGTTTCCATTGGCTGCTGGGTGGAGCCTCTCAAAGGACAGTTATGTTAGGATCCCGTCCGCAAGCATAACAGAGTATCATTAATAGTGTCAGAGATTGTTTCTTGCCCACGGGATGGGTCTCAGTTTGGGCCAGTTGTTTGTTGGCCATTTTACCTCCATCTCTCCTCTATGTTTGTCTCTGCACATCTTATAAGCAGGATACACTTTGGATCAAAGGTTTTTGTGGAGGAGTTGCTGTCCTTATCCCTCCACTGGGAGTCCTGCCTGATTACAGGAAGTGGCCACTACATCACACACAATTGAATCACCGAAGAGTTTCGCTGTCCTCAAAAGTATTCTGTGTTCTGCCCACTCACCTTGGAATCATGTTGCCCCAGCAGTCTTGTTTTTTTTTCTGTGGGCTCCGTAGTTTTGTAGTTTCATGGATGTCTCAGCTAGGCTTTACAGGGTGACTTCTTTTGCTTAGTAACATACATTTAATTTTATGCCAGGTCTTTTCATCAGATCTTGTTAGACATAAAAAAATAATTATCTTCTTTCTTCATGACTCATTTTAGTTAGTGACAAAATAAGGGGCTTTGTTGTGCCCTTTTGTGCTTGTCTGTCATTGTGATTTACTTAGTTACAGTACTCCTTTTCATTCATTGTCTTCAAAGTGCCTCACACCTTTGCCACAACACAACCAGGGTGTATGGTTCAGCCTCAGGATGGGAGAATACAGGTCTGTGCCATCGGAACAGCCCTAAAGCCTTGAGTTCCCCACTCATCTGGGAAATGTTGTAAGCTACGTCGGAACAAAGACTCACTATTGGGACCCAGCAAGAAGGACCCAACTCACGCGACAGCAGAAGCCACAGCAAGACCCAAAGTAGAAACCAGTGCTTTGTGGGCTCTGCCTCTGTCATATGGGTTTCCATCTGTATTCCTCCTTTATCAGGCTGGTCTAATGTCAGAGGCACAGACAGTTGTTATCAAGTGAGTGCTAGTATCCTGTCCTCTTGGTAGCCTCCATTTAACCAGCATGTATCCAGGCCTTGCTAACCAGAAAAGTAAAAGAAACAACTAAAAATCAAATCATGTAACGTACCTTTTTCTGTAATAAACGTTAAGTCTAATAGCTAATAAATAAATATCAATGATTAATAACTACTAGAAAGGAAATAAAATTGGATTGAGTTAAAAGATATAAGTTATGATATAAGCATATAACTCGTGACTAACTTTCCCTCTAACTCCAAAATTGTGACCCCATCATTCATTATTCTTGGGCTTTGCTTTAATTTCCCTTCAAACCAGTTAATGTACCGAGGCTTTTGCTATGTTGCAGACAATATGGAATCAAAAGACAGTCTTTAGGAGCAGAGACTTCTGGAGTAGTAAGGCAGAGTTTAAAGGGAATTGGACCATAGGTCAGAAGGGGTTAGCACCCTAGAGCACATATTCAGACGTATTCTATAAGAATACAAACTGGGAAAGGAGCTGCCTTCAGTTTTATTTGTTCACTACTGAGCTGTTCCCCTACTTTGTGGCTGCTTTCATAGCTCAACATTTCAAGCAGTTCAACTCTGTAAAAAAGGAGGACATTCCTTCATACGGATGGATGCTGAAGATCACATTCATAGGCCATACTATTTTTCCCCTAGGGAAACAATTACAGAGCTTATTCCATGCTTTTTTGATTGGGGTGTGTGGGGAGACAGGGGAAGAAACATATGCTTTAAGAATTTAATATATTTCTTAAAGTTTGAACTTAAAAGCTACCCACAGCCTTCTTGATTATCTCATGGTGAAGACAGGCTTGAGATGTTTGCAGTGACAGACTGTCAGGGTAAACACGTAGCAGGATGTCCAGAGAGGAATACCAGTCCACAGACAAACCCTGCAAAGCTGTGGGTTTGAAAATGTCCTGTAGGGAGGAGACAGAGTCCAGAGGAGGTGGAAACTATTGCCAGGCCTCAATAAACCATGGTCAGAGAACAGGACTGGATGGTTTGCTTTTTGTATCCCACAGCAAAAGTCCTTTCTTCTTGTTTGGGCTGATTGGTAGTTTCAAGGACACACATGAAGAAAACAGGCATCTTAAATGGAGAGGACTTTCTGTTCTTAGAGTAAACACTGCGATATATCAGGTTTAGCTCACTGGAGCCCACAAGGGCCTGTTGTTACATGATAGGTCCCTGGCTTTCCTCAGACCTTACAGGGTGTGTGGAGTTTTGAAGCACATGTTGCTGATAGGAAACTAGTAGCACTGATAGATGCCAAAGCTAATAAAACCGAGACTGAAATCAGTTCAACTCCTTAACGAATTAGAAAGATTTGAGTATGTGCAGAGCTGTACTGCTGTACCACAATCCCAGTGACCAGAGTGAGCAAGGCACGTACCACCACGATCAACGGAGATCAGCTGTCTACATAAAACACAAAACCAACTGGTCAAACATCTTATTTTTCAAAAGGCCTATCTCAAAAAAATTTGAATCCAGTTATATGTTAAAAAAAATGATATTTGAAATATGTTCAGGTAATGTACTGTTCAAATTCATTTCACCCGTATCTTTTAATATTCAGAGGCCACAGATGAGGTAAAGTTGCACACGGGGCTCACCCTGTGTGGGGTGAGGCATGAACTACAGTTGGTGTTTGCTCGACTACAGAATGTGTACTAGCAGAAGGCTGAATGGGGGAGGAGAGCATTTCTATGAGCATTTCTATGAGCGGTTTCAAAGCGTGCTTCCAAAGCTTACCTTATTATTATAAAGATCGGGTGATGCCAGTGTCCAGTGGATTGTCCTAAACTGTAATAAAGTTTTCAATAAAGCCCTTTCACAACATTGGCTTGAAATAGCAATATTGCATACCAGACCACAGGAAAGGACAGGCACAAGGAGGGAGAGGAACCCTGGGGAGTAGAGACAATTCGCTCAATATGTAAGGTTCTTTTCAGCAACTCCTACAATTAGAGAAATTCAGAACAATTAAAAGGTTTGGAAGTCCCTGAGGATTTCCTTCAAGAAAGCCTATTGTCTTCAAGAAAGTCTCAAGAGAATCAAAGGCATGTGCTGCTTTAATGGGATTCTGCTGTGTGAGGACTGCGTTCTAGGTTATTTCCAGCATGCGGAACCTTTCTCTCCATTTCATCCGAGGCGGGGTTCTGCGTAGGAAGGGGACCATCGAGGAGAGTAGTCTCCATTTCCGTTGGAAGGCACATCAGACACTAAGGACGTCTTGGACAATCTGTCTGAATCGGTCCATCCCCGTTGCTCTTTGCTCCCTAAGATGTTTTTCAATCCCAGTGTAATTATCTCCATCGGGGGGGGGGGG
>NW_022196898.1:90867084-90884328 GCF_008632895.1 Mastomys coucha
GGGGGGGGGGGAGGCTCGGGCATTTACTCACCTTCCCTGTGACTGGAAAATGTATTCCATATTCAGAAGTCAGCAATTAAAAGCAGCTAATCTGCATCAGGCTTTGAAAGCACAGGCTATGCCTCCCCAGCCTCAGCCAGAGGGAGGAGCAGTGAAGGTCTTAACCTTTCATGTGCAATTCTGATTGGCTGGTGGGCAGTTAGGACAGGTGCAATAATCTAATCTGGAATATTGCTCTCCTCACCTTTTTTTAATAAACATTTTGCCTCTGCACAGACCTTAATATAATAGCAGTAAAGGCAAGGGAGGAAATTGGAAACACGGCCAGGAGGGTGCCTTATGGTTCGTAACAACCCTAAATTGTGACTGTTTATTAAAACTAACACCCTTTTGTGAGGGTGTGGATCAAAATAGCCACTGATTTCTCTTCTTTGATATTTCTTCCCTGCCCCACCCCCCTTTTTAATAGTGCTGAGTTTACGTTTCAGTTTTAGGATTTAATTAAGTTTCCAAAATTGCCTCTGACTTAAACGTTGACCTAAAAAAAGCCACTTGCTCTCTATAATTTACCCACCATCAAATCTTTCCATCATTTATTTCAATCTGTAGGAGATGTTTGTGTGTGAATGGCCTCTTGGACCATGGGGACGGGAAAGTGTTAAGTCAGGTAAAGGAAGGCAGAGGGGTGGCCTGAGAACTGCCTCACAAAATACAATTAAGGGCCTTTCCCAGGCCTGGGGCTCTTTGGAGCTGCCAGGAGATCAGGGACAGAGCACAATGTCCTCCTTGTCCCCAAACCTCCCTTTTGTTTCAGCAGCTCTTTGGCTCCCACACATGCAAAAGTTTGAATTTCCTGTTGGCTCTGAGGTGAGATTTATAACATTTATTAAGGTTGCTATTCATTGCGAGTTTACTGGGCAATAAGCCTAAGAGCTTTTAGGGGCTTAATTGCCTATGTTTATGGGGGGTTGCAAAGCTCCCACAGTGTCACTGTCAGCCAGGTTGGCCAAATGTGGACTTCTTGATGTGTCCAGGGAGCAAGTCCTGGTCCAAGGGGAAGGTCAAGTAGAGGCCGAAGGCCTGGAGGGTGGTGCTTACCTTCAGGAGCTAGACTGACTTTCTGCTCTGGCTATTTTAGTTGTCTTCCCACAGGCTCCTTCTACCTCCTTCTGGCAATCATTGAAGCCAAAGGTGAATGTTCCAGTTTTTCCATAAACAAAAAGAAAAATTAATTTGAAATTATGTGGCTAGAGGTGGGGTATTAGGACTAGAGGTGGACATGGATTGCCAAATAATGTCGATTAAACAAGTATTTCACATGCACAGTCACGAGCTATCATAACAGATGTGTCATAAAGCAGATATTACTACGCCCACTCAATAAACAAGGAAGTTGAGACTTAAATAAGTTCAGTAAGTTGCTGAAATAGAAATACTAGCTAATGTACAATGGAGATCTAGTCACGTTTCTTTTGCTCTTCTTGCCTGTCTATGTATATATGGTTCACCTGAGCATGCTCCTCTGCAAGCTGGATGTTGTCCGTTTCTGGCATCTTCCTCCGTGCTCTTCACCTTAGTTTTTGAGACGGGGTCTCTCACTGGTCCTGGAGCTCATCGATTCAGGTAGACTCGCCAGCAAGCCAGAGAGACCCTCCTGTGTTTGTCTGCTCCAACCTCAGCCCCAGAGATACAAGTATTTGCCATCGTGGCCAACTTCACTTGGGTATTAGGGCCCTGGAGGCAAGTCCTCACGTAACCCACTGACTTGCATGAAATAAACCTGTAGCTTTACTTTCCTCTCACTGATTTGTTTTATATTGCTGGGGCAACAGGTGAAGATCAAGAAGTTTAAAGGGAAAGAAGTTGTTGTTTTTTTTTTTTCTTTACAGACCAGGTGGGGGTGTCATCCTGACTCCTGGGAGCAGATTGGGGACAAAAGACCCAAGGTGTCTTCTGTTCTTTCATTCATTCCCTTCTCATCAGCTGTTTGGTAACACCTGTGTGTTAGGTAGAGTGCCTGGCAAATGTTATCTATGCCGTTGCTCCTCTATCTGTTTCCTTTGCTATGTGGAGGTAGACCAGATGTGCTGTGTCTCTTATAAGCTCTCTCAAGATCCCTGTAGGTCTTCCATGGTGACCAATTTCCCAGATTGCTTCCTCAGGACAGTCCTAGCCCAGAAAAGAACCAAAAGAACAGGAGGGGAGTCAAGGAGCTGAAGAGCAGGCTATGTATTTTTCATATGAAATAAATAAATTTAATAATACCACATACTTATACTCACATATGGATTGCATGTGTATGTATGTATATATCACTCTGACAGTCTTGTCCAACTTGTCTTTATGGATTTACATCTGAACTTCTAACAGGAGACAGCCTACTGGCATAGAGGACTAAGCATTTGAGCCATCATTGTTAGAAACGTATTGTTCAGGACACTTGCTAATTTATTGATGCAGCAGCAGAGGTGGAATCAGATTCAGTTGAGGAATAAATTGGAATATTTTTGTGCAATTCTTTCTTTCTTTTTTTTTAAAGCCACTTTAGAACCTATGTATTAAAATGACAAAAATCTTAAATAGGGGGTTCTCTTTTTCTAAACAAAAGATATGCAAATTACAATTCAAGATTTATATTATGATAAAAACTGAAATACAAAAGAGTCATTATCCTGCAAAATGTAAAAGTGCAGTTGCTTCATGAGTCGGTAATGATATAATGGGGTGTTGATATAGTAAGAGGTGTCAGGAGGCAGACAATGACCTCAAAATTTAAGCCAGAAACAGTAGAATTGAACAGTAAGTATCTACCTACCCACCTAACTATCCATCTAGCTATTAAATACTGCAATTCTGAGAATATGAGTTGAAGAACAGTCTATTTTTACCTCCTTATAGTGTAGCCATAATAAGGGATGGAGGGAGGGTTACAGAATTAATTTTCATATATCCACCCCAACTCTGAAACAGGATAAAGATTTACCTTGAATTACATTTTATAGGCCTGTTTCTCATTTTATAAAACTCAGTTATAGGCAGCTAGGGAATTTAGAGACCATTTCATCCATAGGCACAAGGCCAGTGCCCTAATCCCAAGGGTCAAGGCTCCTTGCATAAGAAAGACTTGTACTTAGATCATAAGGTATCTTTCCTTTTTGTTTTAGATTTCTACATGTACTTCCTCCATGTCCCTGGAAGCAATCTACCAGCCTCGGCTTCCTGAGTGCTAGGATTTCAGGTGTGGACCTCCATGTCTGCTCGTAAGATAATAGAAGCAGGTTCCACCTGGGTCATTCTACATCCTTGAAACAAGTAGGCTATATCAGAACAGAAGAAATTCTGTTAAAGCACATCCCAGGCAAAGGGCACCAACCTGATTCTTAGACTTGAGATTATTCCACTGGCTTATTTCTAAAACCTATCGCTCTGCCGCACCCCTCTCTCTTATGGGGAGGGGGGAACATGCACATGTGCCTGCGCATGCACACATGTGTGTTTCAAATGGAGACATGGTTTAAGTAATCAAGAGATGGGCCACATGTGAAGCAGATGTACGACATGATCATACTTCTAAACAGAGCAGAAGGCCTGCTTCAGCTTTATTTGGCAGGAATTTATATACTTGCTTCAGCATTTGATCTGAATTTAAACAAAGGACGTTGGTTTTAGCCACCACTGATTTCAGGACCACAGCTCTGTCTTATTTCTGCAGGGACCTGGCTTTGTGACACTTGGACAATCAGATGACTGTACAGTGTGGAAGGATCTCCAATGTTTATTTATTGTTTTAGTGAGACAGCCCTTGTTTTCTAGGTTTTTTTTGGGGGGGGTGTAGTGTGTGTGTGTGTGTGTGTTGTGTGTGTATGTGTGTGTAATTTCTTGCACCACAAGCTTCAGGCAGAATGACCGTGCAGATGTCAGAACCTTGGCGAAATCCTCCCAAATTGTAGGACAAACCCGTATACAAGCTGGGGACTGCGACTGAGGCCTAAGAAAATTGTCTCCTACCAGCTCCGGGTTACTTTCCAGTTCAGAAAGTTGCTGGGGGTCTTCTGTCAGGGAGAGCACATGGTTTATGATTTTTGAGCCTGTGCAATGCTCTTTTCTATTTCATCTTGACTTAATGTCATTAGTCTTCCTTCAGAGAAACCCGAGCGTTCATTTTCTAATCTATCTAGATGATACGCTGACAGCATCTCCCCTGATCCAGACTTTACCATTGATGTCTCTGCCTCTGTTAATCATTTTCAGAAATGAGATTTATGGTAAAAAAGGATTAAATCAATTCTGACTACCTCCAACTTTCTAGGATTTCGAGGCTTCTTGATGAACACGGAAACCATAGCCCCTTGGAGAAGCTCTGCTGAGGAGATCTTCCTTGCCTTTGTCTGCTCGGCCTTGCCGCTAGTCTGCTCTCTGCGGATCAACTGCTCCATGGTATGTTTGGCAACCATACCACAGGGGCTGCCCTCTGAGCCGCTTGAGCTGGTTTTGATTGGAAATAGATGGGTGAGGTATCAATCTTTCTGTCCTTCATTTTCCATCCTCCCTTCCTCGCCTTCGACCCCATCCTAAAATGACTACCCTCAGGAAAGATGTCAACCTATTTCAATTAAGTGTTTGTCTTTTGAGTTTCTCCTTGAAGGGTAAATCATGGTGTTTTTATTGGCCAGAGCCAAAAAGAAAAATTTCACTGGTCCAAATTAAATCACAGCTTATATTTTTTTCTAATTTTTTTCAATCTTCAATTGGCTTCAAATAATCTCAATAGCATGTATAGGGCCTTGTGCACTCAAAGGGCTTTCAGAGAAGTGCCAGCTTGCTTTGTCTTCCATCCTGATTTGCTCCTGTTTCTTTTTCTATAGTTTCTCTTACCATTTTCTCCACTGAGCAGACTTTTACTTTTATCCAGAGAGACCCAAGATCAGCTCCTCTCTCACTCACTGGGGAATAAGGACATGGCTTGCACTCCCTGACCTCTCTTCCTTCCATGAGGGGCCCTGCCTCCTCAAAAGGACAATGACTACACTGTTTTGTCCTTCATCCTATAACTAGTTGACCAGACTCTGTATCTTTAAATTGAGCTGAATCCACCAATATTTGGCCTAAACTCCATGCAAGTTATCTCTCTGTATGTGGTCTGCCATAGTCTCTAGCATGCATGTATCATAATCTTGGGCATAATCAGTGCCCAAGAGGATACTCATGTACTTGATCTAGGAAGGCCTTTTGACTTTGCAGGTACTTCCTGGTTGTCTTAGATTGTGGGCACTGGGTTACAACTCACAAATCCACTGGATACATAACCAGCACATGCTCCAAGAAACTTTCCCTATAACATCATACCGGGTTATTACATTATGCTAGAGTGTCTAGGTTTGGAGCAAAGAGAAGTAGACTCACCAGTGTGACAAACATTTTTGTCTCATTTCTGAATCTTGGCTGTTAGCCTGTGCTGGCCTGGGGTATATGTTCCTAAATGACAGTAATATTTTTCTGCTTTGCTAATAAGTGTTAAGTGTTTGAATATGTAAGAATTGCATCCTGGACACACAAAATGTTCACTGTCCAGAATTCATGGCTCTAGATACTGGAAAGCATCTTTGGAGCAGATATATAAAGAGGTGGGAGACGAATCTTTTACTTCTATGGACTGAGATTCAGTTTGAACTAGTGTCCAGCAAGCTTGGAGAGAACCAGAAGTTTTATTCATGTTAGAAAAGCAATGCTTTAAGATGTGAAATTTCACTTCAGAAAATCAAAAATACTAGCCAGTGAACCTTGATCCTTTGTTAGTTGATAATAAAGGGTTTGTCAACTAGGAGTGGACTAACAAATATTCCTAACTCTTAGTTTCAGGGATTCCATAAATCAGATCATGAGCCTGAGCCTCACGGTACATAAGGTTATCGTTATCTCTAAGACTTGTACCCACAAAAGCTACTTACTGTGTATGCCAGATAGTTGCTAATACACTGAAGATGAAAATATGGTGTAAAATGTTTTAAAAGACAGTCTTCCTGGCTTGGGATGAATCATATAAAATGGCTTAGATCATAAGTACTGATGGTGTGCTAACAGGAGTTCATTGCTTTACCACCAAGACAGCCATAATAGAACTTGGCCCTAGGGTATTGGTGGCTTCCTGTTTGGGCGGCCTGTATAGTCCCAGAAGATCTCATACCTGTCATGGTCCTTGATGTTTCTATATGGAAGTTCTAAATAATGTAATTATTGAATTGTAGAAGTGAGTTCTAAAGGGTCAAAAACCTTGTGCATGCACAGAGAGAGACTTATATAGGGCAGAGTTGTCCAAATGTCCATTTTCACTAATGTAACACTTCACATGCAGCATGCATGCTGCCTGATGTGCATGATTCTACAGGAAACCACGTGTGTGGGAGTAAAGGGAAATTCTAAGACAGTGCAGGGCAAAGGTATTGCATGTAGGACTGAGTTATCTGGGAGGAAAGCATCCAATGAACAAGGCATTGGCATCATTGTGATGCCAATAGTTCCACTCTAGCAAGAATGGCTTTCTGTGGCTGGAGAGATGCTTCCATGGTTGGGAGTACTTTATGTGTTTGCAGAAAACCTATGTTCAGTTCCCAGGTACATGATGTCAGGCTCACAACTATTTTTAACTCCAACTTCTGAGGATCTGACATCTTTTTCTGGCCTCCTTAGAAACCTACACACAGGTACACACACACACCCCACACACACACTCACACGCACGCACACACACACACACACACACACACACACACACACACAGAGAGAGAGAGAGAGAGAGAGAGAGAGAGAACAATTATTCTAAAATTTGGATTCTATGCAGATCACAGAAGAGAGGCATGGAATTTCAAAATGTAGCAATAATCATGGAAGTCTGTCATATCCATTCCTACAGTATACTGTGTGTTACACAGCCACTCACTCATAGTGGTAATGATGACTAAATATAGAAGAAATGGTAGAGCTACTCATAGCTCTTCTTCCTTTGAGTCCCTATTTGTAATAAATCTCAAAGCAGAGTGTTAATAGAAAGTGCTGGTAAGTAATGACAGGTCTGTTTGTACCACTGTTTTGGTAATGAAATACACATGCATGTTGGCATTACAATTGCACAGTTTCATAAAAGTCATATACAGTGAAAATGCTCTAATAGAAAAATTTAGAGCTAACATTATAGAATACAATATAAAGGTAGGATAATTCATGCCAATGATCAAAACTGCTAGTTTCCCTTTACTTATTAACAATGGCATTAAATAAAAAGTTACAAACATCATGGCCTCGCACGAGAGATGCCACAGAGGAAGGAATCACTACATTTAGTAATACCTTTTCTGGCTTTTTGAACTAGAACTTCCAAATTCTCTTCACAATGTGCTCCACAAATTATACAGCAACTAAGTGTCTTGAAGGACCAAGAGAAACAAAGAGTGTCTATTGGAAGTAGTATCTATGTGACTTGAAATCAATTTCTTGATTTGGCTCAAAGGGATCAAAATGAAAATGTGAATACTAAAACATATTTGTTCAATGCCATTATATATTAATATCCTTTTACCGAGTATAGGCTTAGAAAAGTAAACTTGCCTCAAATGCTTGATAAATTCTCAATTTTCTCCTGGTTACACTGCACTCTTTAATTTTCTGTGTATTCAACTCTTAAATATTCACTTGCAACTGACTTTGGGGTAAAATGCAAAAGTTAATCTATTCTCAAACTCTCGCATGTTGTTGCTTCACATAGCTGTCTGCTCCATGCACCATGATTGTAAGCTCCATGAAAGCATTTTTCCTGATAACTTCAGTTTCTATCTCTTGGCTATTTACACACTTTTCTGTTGGATCTGAACAACACTGCTGTGTCTTCACCTCTTTATAGAAATCATCTTTCACTTCCTTAATCGCATACAGCAACATTTCTGAGTTATCTATCTATCTATCTATCTATCTATCTATCTATCTATCTATCTATCTATCTGTTTCTGTCTGTCTATCTGTTTCTCCTCTCTCTCTCTCTCTCTCTCTCTCTCTCTCTCTCACTCTCTTTCTCTGTGTGTGTATGTGTGTGTGTGTGTGTGTGTGTGTGTGTGTGGCTTGCACATGTGTGTATGCATCTAGAGGACACAGGTCAAGTGTTCTTCCCACATTGTCTTTTGAGACAGAGAAGGCATCAGTAAGGCTAGACTCTGGACAGCAGTCCCCAGAAAACACACCTGCCTCCACCTTTGATCTCAGCATTGGTGGGGATTCCATGCCTAGGCCACTACACCTGGCATTTTTTATGTGAGTTCTGGAGCACAGGAGTGGCAAGCCCTTCACAGACTGAGATTTCTCCTTAGACCTCTTTCTATGCAGTCATATTGCCATGTGATTACTCCTATCTTTTCCCTCTTCTGTTAAGGTGCAGGAGATGTCTCGGGTACCACACACAGAGACATCTTAGTTATTCCTGTTATTTAAATGATATATTTGCTTAGGGCTTAGTTTATGCCTGACACTATTTTAAACTTGATAATATGTGTGTGTGTGTGTGAGTATATATATATATATACTATATATATATATATACTATATATATATATATATATATACTATATATATATATATATATATATATATAGTATATATATATATATACTATATATGTGTATATATGTATATATATTCATTGAGAGAATTCGAAGAGCCATTTATTTACAAATGACAAAAACACAGGCACAGAGATGTCAAGTAATTTGTTAAAAGCTGAACAGTTGGGTTCCAATTCACTAATTCTTTTTTCACTTGCATAAGAAAAGACATTGGGCCCTCAACAGCATCACCTTTAGTATGAAACAATCCCAGTGAATAACATGCATTTAAGGGGCTCTACTTCCATATACCCAAGAGAACAGGAAACTGGCCCCTAATGGCAGACCAGCCTGCCAGTGCACTCAATCCTTTTTTTTTTTTGCTCTTATGGTTTCATCTTGTTTTATTTGGTCACTGTTTTTTGTTTTTAATTTTGAAAAACAGAATTCTCGGGGAAGTTTGACTTTAATTTGGTTTTCTACCTAAGACCAAAATATAGGAAGTCTACATGACTTTAATTACTCTAACAGATGCTGGTCCTATAGGTGTGACCACCAGCCATGAGACTGCATTGTGACCCACTGGGAATTTCTTAGCAGGACCACCCAGGAGCCACAACCAGTGCCAAGAGCTGGGCAGTTGTTAGTTAACATGAGCTTGGGAGCCTCACAGTGGACAGCTGCTTTCTGCTATCAACTGAACATATATACCCCTTGAAATCGCCCTACATACAATCTAGACATATTTTGGGTCTCAAGGCTCTGACTATTTTCCATACATGGAGATTTTTTTTTCTTCTCAGAACTAGGGCAGGAGACAGTTTCTGTCTGAGAGGAGCTGGGTGCTGTCAGCTGCTTCTGGTCCAGCAAAGCCAGCTGTAATTCTGGAAACACGGTCAGCCAGACTCCAAATGTGCTGATCCTTAGATAGCCCACATTCAAATAGCGGCTCTCTCTTACAACAACTTTCCATTGAATCATATCCTAAGCACTATCTCTGGCTTCTCAGAGAACACGAACAACATGTCCTTAAGACCCTTGGCGATATCTTTTGTGGACACTCAAGTTCGTGCCTTGCCACCACCCAAGAGGGCATTTGGCAATAGTTGCAATTGAAAGCTTTTCTTGCCAGATAAATAACAATTTCCAGAAGAGATGACTTGCAGGGTGGGGGTGGTTGTGGAAGCAAAGATGTCACTCACTCCAGGAGACAGACTTCACTGAGCAGGTTACCTTACTCCTATGCTTTCATAAGTCACATCCCTTCCTCCAATTCTTTTGGAACTTTGTAGAGAGCTTACTTTATACAGTAAAGAGAGAAATCATGCCTTAGTACATCTGCCTCACAGTAAGTTCAGACTGTCAAAGACTAAGTTGCTTTAAATTGAGGGCAGACTGTTGAAGTTGCTCTGTCCTGCTGCTTAGTCCCTTTACCAAGGCCATCCATGCCCTTGGTTATCTGCTGCACAGATGATCAGGGAATAGGAAGGAAGTCAAGCCTACAGACAAATGTCACCCGCATCTGAGGCTAGCCCCTCAGTTTTAGACAGAGCTCCTAATATCTTTTGAGTACAGCCTTGGGTGGGACAGCAAGTCTGTTGTTTTGGTGCCATATGCCAAGCACTTCAGCCATGTCAAACCCAGCAGAGAGGATAAGGTTTGGTAACAATGAAGGCATTATCTTTACTGGGTTTAGAGTTGCCTCATTTTGCAAATAAAAATATGTATATTAACCAAGTAAATGTGAATTTCAGATAAATAGTGTAAGTTTGTTCCATACAGTATTTCAGAAACTCATATTTAACTAGGCTTCCTGTATTTTATTTGGGAAATTTACTTGTAGCCATGAAGAGGAATTATTAATCTCAATTTATCATTGAGGAAAGAAAGACTCGATATTAAGAGATTTGCTCCTGGTGATAACTCATGACAATGTGAATAGGAGACTGGTTCTATTTTAATGTGTGTATGTGTGTATGTGTGTGTGTGTCTGTGTGTGTGTGTGTGTGTGTGTGTGTGTCTGTGTGTGTGTGTCTGTGTGTGTCTGTGTGTGTGGTGTGGTGTATGCATTCCCCTGGGAATGGCCACACATGTTCTTGAGTGGAGAGCAGAGACTGACATCAGGAATTCTCACTTGTTTGCTCTGTGCTTTTGAGACACTGAACCTAGAGTTCAGAGGTTTAGCTAGGTTGGCTGACCAGAGAGCCCCAAGGATCTGGCTGTTTGCACCTCCCTGGTGCTGGGAGTGCAGGAAAGTGTTGCCATGCCTGGATTTCTACATGGATGTTGGGAATGCAAACTTAGAGTGTCATGCTTACATGACAACCACTTACTGACTGAGCCCTTTCCCAAGGCTCTGGTTAGGAACCTTATGTATAAGCATCTAGAGTCTTAACCATAGAGCTCTCTCATCTTAGGATTTAAACTTTTACTTAAGCTGGCATTTAAACTTTTACTTGGCTAAATAAGCTGCCTCAAGAGCAAAAGTTAATTTCAGTTTTAATACAAGATAGTTATTAAACAGGCACCAGATACAAAGTCCTTTATGAAGACCAAAGCCACGAAAGAGTGCACTTCGAAATTTATGTAAGGGAGGAGAAGAAATTAGGAAGATGGGGTAGAGCTAATTTTGATGAGATCCAGATAGGAGAAATTACCCTGCGAGTCTCTAAGGGGGATCACTTCCTGCAGACCACACTTGTCTCTCTGGTGTCCCTAGTACCTTCATTCATGCTTTCTCCTGACCTTACCTGACAGTCCATGGCTCTAGGTTACCCCATGCCCTTTTGATGCCTGCAGTGGTTTAAGCCATCACAAAATTTGCCACACTAATGACAACCATGACGTTGGCCAACATATCCTATAATGAAGCTGCCCTTCCCTCTCTTATCTAATCATGGCTACAGTGTGTGCTTTAAGAATTAGTTAGAAAAAGTAAAGACAGAATCTAATGTTACAGATATTAAACTATAAAAATAATAAACTAACCTAACAAAAAACTAGCATACTGTCACAGTTCTACTTTGTACCAAGCAGGGCAGCAGAGTTTGTATGTGCTCCTGACCTCACAAGGAAATGGCATATTTAGGACCATTGACTTTCTTGCAAGTGGTGAAGGACAGAGACACAGGAGGCAGACAGACAGAAGGCTACTGAGGTAAAACTACCTGCTCTGAAACTCTGCTCTTTGTAGTGCCACATTTTTTTCCCTAAAACATAGGGAAAGGCTCTTCTTCCCCCTTACCAGGCAGAGCGCCTCCCCACTCCACAGAAAGTTAAAACAGAGCTTGCTTAGAGCCTTAATGCAAAATAGGTAGGGCAGGTACTGTTTTCTTATCTCTGAATTGAAGCCAGGTTCCAAAGGCCCACTTCTGTAGCCAATGTCAAAAATAGGAATAGACACAGAAAAAAATAGAAATAGACTAATGTCTATCTAATAGTTGAAGCAGGCAGCTGTCTGATTCCTGTTACATACGGAATGGAGAAGACAAGGAAAGAAAAGCAAAACGTACACACACACACACACACACACACACACACACACACAAAGCTTAGATTTTGATCATGGGGCTGTTCCACGAGTCAAAGTTCTGCTTTTGATAAGAGGGCCCTTTTAAGAATGCTTTTTATATAGCTCCATGTATATGAATTGATAATCCACTCTCTCTTCCGCTGTGCCTACACCACAATGCCGAGTTTCCTTTGAGATCTTCCAACCTTAACATTCTGCTTCTGAAAATTATCCATTAAAATTTTATCAATTTTGTATTTTGGTGAGACAGTATGAGGAAATGCCATCGTGAAATTAGATTTTTCCTTTGACATCAGGCGCCCAGTCAGCAATCCAATCCCATGTATCTCTATTGAGACATTAGGATTTGATATAATTTTGGGCAGAAAACATTTTAAAAATGAAACAATTGAATTTTCTAGATGGTCTTGGGGACCACTTAGCTTAAGAGAATACACTTCCAAATCAAAAGCCTTTCAATCATTTTAAATATTATTTGGATGATATTTGCTGTATGTAGGAGCGGTTTGAATTTGTATTGAATGTTTGACCGGCTCATGCACACATAGATGATGTATGAAATTATTATTTCATATTTTTCTAGTGTTTGCATTGCAAGTGACATCTGGCTGACAGGAACTTGGAGAAATGGAATCCGAAGTGAATGCTGCAGGTACCACAAGCCTCATATTTATCAAAAGGTTTAAGGTTGCTCTGTCTTTGTTTAACATATGAAACTAGGAGCCCTGATGGGAGGGAGGCTCCCGAACCTCAGCGATTCCTGCCTTTTCTTGCTGATTTGTTTAGTGAAAGAGTGGGCAAAGAATGAGCACTAATTGTATCAGTTGCTCTTCTCATGAAACTAAATATTTTCCATCCTAATTTTAAGAAAGCAAAACTTAATTAGTTCTGATGTGATTTCCATACATTTTCCATGTATTCAGAAAATTTACAGATTCTGTGTTAGACCAACACACATATTGAGAACTATTCATCGTTATTCAGAAAAGGCAATGTGGGAGGAAAAACAGCTCACTACATTTTAACTTTTATTTTCTAATTTGTACATGTGCAAAATTGAAATAAGACATGAAAACATGTCATACAGTATTTGGAAGCTCTGACTCAGTTACCACACACAGACATAAATATATGCATTTTCTCCTTTACTCTATTTCCTTGGAGACCATGGTATGATTCTTCATTCTGTAGTGAGACTATCATTCACTTAGCAAAGATTTATGAACTCCCAACAGACTGCACTCATCAAGTACAAGGGAGATGCTAGAGCAGGCAAGGCATGTAGTAAGTTTATACTTAAGTAGCGGGCAAGACTGATAGGAACTAACTAATTACAATCTAGAATTGTAGATGCGATGATAAATGTAGAGAACCATTGATGAGGCTGAAGCCAGTGAGTAACTGTAGTCAGTCTGCAGAAATAGAGATGGAAACATGGAGGCTACTGTGACATCTTCAATAAATGCAGGTGGCCCTTAAAATCCAGTAAACTAGAAAAATGGGAAACATTAGCCTGGTCTCCTGAAGAAAAATGCCATGTATATTTATTTCCGGTAGTTTTGAATGTCTTTTTCAGTTTTGAAAACAGTATGTTGGTAATGTGCAAATGTACAGAAGTATTAAAAATACCATATGATCTCTTTCAAATAAAAAAAATATAATGTCACAATTGGATTCCCAAGGTATTTAAACTACTCCTATGCATAGTTACTAATGAATTTATAATAATTTGATAAATTTCAATGCCATAAGTTAGCCTTTATTCTATAGGAATACTTGCTTTCTTCTCTGTTATCTCTTGGTCAACACTGTACGTGTATCTTCTAAGAAAACAACATTCAGGAGAGGAAGATGACCCTCCAGGAGTGAGATTTCATGGCGTCAGAAGTAGATATAAAGAAGGCAAGTAGCACCTACCTGGAGTCTGCCACCATGCTGCATTCCTTGCATGAGCTTTTGCTTTAATGCCACAAAATCCTGGCTCAATTGTGATACAAGGAGTTAGGCTGTGGACTTGCCATAGCTGGGTTCTTCTTTGACTCTCAGTTTTGTCCAGAAGGGTAATTCTCAAAGATGAGTTTACTCTGCTGATTCTAAGTATCCTCACTTAGGAGTCAGGATGATGCAATCCCTCAGTCATTTCATAACATGGAAGAGTCATTGCATGAAGGTATCCTGGTGGGTTTGGAGGATCCAAAAGGAGCATGACAAGGCAAGTGAGGTACTTATGGCCCACGGGAAGAGGGAGATGTGGAGGTGGTGTCCAACAGGTACTGGGGGTGATGAATCCTTCCAAAGGAACTACATTTCTGATGAGTGTTAAATGATGAGAACTTTTGCTAGTCTCCACCTAACCCAGCACTCCCCATGTTGTTCTTACCTGCTATGTTGAAGCCTACTAGCTAGTTTCAGTCCTAATGCCCAGAAGAATAAAGCTCTGCCCTACAGCCTGGTGTACTCACACAGGTAACCACAGGTGACTGGAATCTTCCAGGCTCCATCCTTCTAAATGACCCAGCAGCCTTTGTGAACAGGTGTTCTTTTATCCACCAGTGTCTACCTTTGGCACTGTGTTTTATAACTTCATTAATCTGAATAAAGCTACTGCTAAGTGGACTGTATTGTTAAGAAATGCAGATACCTACTGTGTAATTGAATTTGGACCTCCACATATGAAGCCCCTTTCTAATAAAACTTCCCAAATATAAAATCAAAATCAGAATGCTCAGAGCTAATGACAGAATCTCAGCTGTTCCTCACTTACCAACTAAAATGCTTCTGACACCATTAAAACCACCATTTTGAATCAGGAAGATAACTTGAGCCAATTTTTACTCTCTCTCTCATTTACTAAAACTTTACCAAAATATATTACTAAGTTTCATCAAACATAGAAGAGTAAATATATCTTAAAATGTAGCTTACAGACTTCAATTTCAAAACAAATGATCTATCCTTCCTGCTTTCTGGTGTAGTCATATAGTGTATCAGTTAGATATTGCTCTAGAACTGCTGCATAAGAACATTCCCAGAGCTTAGGTGGCTTGAAACAGTGATTTATTTAGCTTTTAAGTGCTGACTTCAGTGGGATTCCACTAGCCTAAACTGGCCATGGCTATTGCTGTCCTGTCCAGAGTGTCCCTCATCATCCTCCTGAAGCCTATACACTGATTTAGTTACATCCTTCTCTGAATTTTCAGAGCTAGTCAAGGGTAGACAGAGGCCAAAGCCACCTCTGCTCCTTTCATCCTGGTTCTGGTGTGTTTTATTTTTACTATGGAATTAAGTTTTGAAACTTCTCTTTGCAAAATTTCCAAACAGGAAAAAAAATAAATACTCATCTTATTTAATCTTATTTTTATAAATGAGACTGTTTCAAAGAACGGTGTGTTTCCATGTTCTTATCATGCTAACTATAAAATTAGAGACACTAGGACAAAGGTTCCTTGAGTCTTCATTTCTCCTTTGTGCTTTATGTTTTAGTCATTGGGCATACATTCATTGAATATCTGGTTTGGGCCAGACACTATGTGAGTCTGAGTCTGTTGCCAAAGCACTAAGCAGATTACTAAAATGAAGAGAAATGGAAGGTCATATGAGTCTTTACAGTGGGACTCAATGGATGCCCAACCTTGAAATTTACCAAAAAAAAACAAGATTTCCACTCCTGTAGTCTTCTATTTCCATCCATCCATAGGACAGATTTTATATTTGGCACTGACCACATTGCCAGAAATTGGGGGACTGGGTTGGCCCAGGGGACTGCAGGGCAGCTGTGCAGGCAGCCGGAGTGGCACTCCTGAGGGGAAGGTGGGAATCTAGCATGGTTTGGCAGCTGTGTAATGATGCTGAAATCATACTGTTGCCAGGTCCCAACTGTATTAGAGCTGACCTTAAGATGGATTGTGAAAACTATTCAAATAGATCTCTCCTTCTGGAAAGTTTTCAGAGTGAAAGGGGAAGAAACAATAAAATGCCTGCATTTGTACCCCACCCCATACACAACCTCCACACTCTCCCCAGAATGAAGCCATTATCCCCAGTGGGTCCTGAAAGCCCAAAACTGATAGGAAAGGTGAAAAACATAGCCTTAAGCTACTTGCGTGGCAACAAAACTGGTTTCTGATTGGTGCCAGGCTCACTGGGAGGAGGCAGAGGCTTGTCAAGGAAAGTTAGAGTCCAGCTAGAGTGGGCACGAGAGGTGACCAACACAAGTCACACAACATGCATTTTCCTTGCAACGCAAAAAGAACAACACTGCAGACTAGGTCCTGGCACAAAGATGATGCGCCATGCATATGTACTGAGTGAATGGGGATTGAATCAATCTCTTAGTTATCATTGTCTGGTGTTTCCCTTGATTTTGGAGAACAATTATTTACTCAGGACCTGGCATCGTGTTGATAATAGAGCTTTAGTCCCTGTATTCAACTGTTTAACCAATACACTTGAGTTCTCACTACACCAAAGCATCAAGGATATGGCTACATACCCTGTATAATTGTTATTCTTCCTAGGCTTGCAATCTGGTGACAGAAGACACACACTGTTTTGAATCTAAACTCTTTGCCTAGTAACTCCTTGCCTGTGGGTTGATTATATCTCTGTTCCTCGGTTTTCTCATGTCTAGAAGAGGTAAATGATAGCATTTGACATCTATGAAACACTCAGTATATTATGTTCCACTTAATGAGCAGGACAAAATTGCTTATGAGGTTTATCCACTCCAGAGAGGAGGAAGTGGAAAAGGCTCATACACAACTGATCATGGGGTTACTGAAGCCACTCGATTGGGTACAAGTGTGAAGACTGGAGTCCGATTCTGAGAAGCTACTGAGGTGCCACAGGAGCAGGGCAGGCTTCCTAGAACCCCCACAATTGCCAGGAAGAAACAAGAGTTCCCCAGGGCAAGCTGAGTTCTCAAACTCTGGGTTCAAATAAGAGACACTGCCTCAATGTAAAAGGTGGAAAGTGATCTAGAAAGATGTGGTATTTACTTCTGGCCTCTACATACACCAGCATACATGTGTACATATACCACATACACCAGTACACACACACATACACACACCACATACACCAGCACGCACACACACACACACACACACACACACACACACACACCAC
>NW_022196898.1:90884650-90897657 GCF_008632895.1 Mastomys coucha
TACACCAGCACACACACACCACATACACCAGCACACACACACACACACACACACACACACACACACACTTTACAAGACTTTCCTGGGCATGTTTACAAGGAGAGGTGCCTTGGCCCTTATGGTGAGAAATGTCCCCCACAGGATCATGCATGTGAACACTTGCTCCCCAGTTGGTGGTATTTTGTGAAAGTTAGAGGACCTTTAGGAGTTAGTTCTTGCTAGAGGAAGTATGTCACTGAGGGCTAGGTTTTTAGGTTTTGTAAGTGGACCTGAACTCCTGTCTTCTTTACTTGCTTCCTGGGTGCAAATAAAATCATGATCAGCTAGCTTGAGCCCACGAGGCCATGCTTTTCCTGTCTTTTGTCAGGTCAGGACCGCCATGATGGATTCTATCTACCTCTGTCTGTAAGCCCAAAGAAACTGTTCTTCTCTAAGTTACTATTGGTCACATAACTTTATTATGCAACAAAGAGGGAGCTAGTGCAGCCCCTTAACTTAGTTTTCCCACAGTCTGGTACCTATTGCTCTGGGGTCGCATCCCATTCTAAGGCAATGGTCATTCATTAGAAAGGCCCTATCAAAATGCACCTGGAGGGGTTTCTCCAAAAGGCCAGGGAAGATGCCACAGCAGCTAGGGTATCCTGGGCACAAGTTGTGAAGCTTCTCCTTCTCACACACTCCGCCTTCCTCAGAAGTGGCTAACATCTGCAGAAGGACACATTTTCCTTCGCATGCATGCTCTTTTTCACTATCAAGTGCTTCTTACTCAGTTTCTTCTCTCCTTCAGATGCAGTGAAGCCACTGGGGATCTGCCATTCATCATTCTTAATTTGATCCCCTTCCTTCTTTCCCTCTGGACTTGTGTTCAGGCCTCTCCTTCTCAACATAATCACTCCAACCTGTGATTTCTCCTTCTCTGTGAGCTCCATCTCCCATTTAAATAGCTCGCTCATAAACAGCATCATTGAGACTGAAGATAAGTAGATGTACAAGTGCCCGTGCACTTGAAGCCTCCCATCAGGCAAATCCTCATCCTCTCACTGATGCATACTGAGGACCGAAGTTTGCATAGCCCTCTTCAGCACAAGCCGCTCTCATAGCCCTCTGCTCAAGAAGCCCTAAATATGGCTCACAGGGACTCACTGCCAAACTTCCAAATGGCTCTGTCTCAGCAGCCAATCCAGCCATATCTGCAATGGCAGAACAGGAGATTGGTGACTGGGAGAGGCCAAAGAGGGCAAGTGAGTGACTCTAAGGACATTAGGATGCATGTGTTAAGGGCCAAAGCTTCAGAGTGACATAAAGAAGAATCCGTATAAATAAGAGAAGTTACTACGGTTGAAGTCTAAAGTGTTTCCTCTCTTTCACCAAATTGAGAAGAGAAAGATCATGCTTATGCACAAGGATGCCCAGAAGCACTTGAGGGCAGTACAGTTATAAACGCAAGGACAAGTGACCAAGTTAGTTTCTAGAGGTTCTTTATGAAATGGAAGACGGCAATTCGTTTTGAATGTTTTAGTAAGAGACCCTCTCAGAGGGGTGGTTGCAGGTGAAGCTGACTTGGATGCCATGCGCCAAGCACATAGCATGTAAGAACTGGAAAGGATGCGAAGGATCCATAATCCCCCTCTCCCAGAAGAGACTCAGCGTAAATTCAGCCGAGGCAGCAAGGCTAATGAGAGCTTGATATTTCCAATTGCAAGTCCACAGCCTCCCAGCTTCATCTAGAGGCCCTGCCCTGCTTTGAGATTTTCTTTTTAAGAGAAAGGAAGAGACAGAGGAAGGAGAATACAGCAAACATAAGTGAGGGTTGGTTGGTTCAAGAATATTGATCTTGGAAATTCAGCATGAGTCAGTGCACAGAAGAAATAGTGAACATGTACCATTAACGCCCAAACTGAGCATTAACCAGTGCCTGGGAATTTGCAGGGTTCCCTTCCTTCTGCTGTTGAATTGACTGGGTTCCGCAGGCAGGGAAGGGGAGCTTCAGCAAAGAGAGACACCATTTGCTCCTCCAAACACATTCTGTAGGAAGGCGTGGGATTTCACAGCAGTGAGAGCAAAACTATTCACAGCGGTACCATATGCTCCCCACCATCAGGAGCGGCCGCACTGGTCACTGCGCTTGGCAGGCAAATCAACTGAGTGGAAGTTCTGAAGATCACAGTGGAGTAAAATCTTCAATCTGTTCCACAGGCAGAAATCAAAGTGAAGAAAAAAAATCTATACAGATCCTCTGTGTGTCATAGGTACATGAGCACACACACACACATTCATGTGTGTGTGGATGTGCACTCGTGTGTGCATGTGTGTGCATGTGTGCCGTGTGTGTGTATGTGTGTGTGTGTGTGTGTGTGTGCATGTGCACAAGGGCGTGCATATGTGTTTCTTCTAAAATGGTTAAGGAGATACAAAGGCAGGGTATTTATCTTGCAGATTGTCCCATGGAGACACAAGGTCACACTCTGAGTGCCAAGAGAAAAGTCTTAGAACATAGAATGTGGAGAAGGGTTATTTTTGGATTAAACTCCATGTTTTCAGTGGCTTTTCTCTCCCTCTGAGAAAAAAACTAAGATTGAGAAGAATTTCGCAAATGCCAGGACCACTTAATAGCAGACTTACAGCTGCCGATAAACGCAGCACTCTTAAAGCCTGTCCTTTCCCTGTTATTAACTTTGTTCTTTTGGTTGTGCCAGAGAAAGCACAAGAGATAGAAATTGGCAGAAATATGGATCTGAAGAACAGAAATTCAACTCAAATGAAAATACAGTGAAAACCTCTAGTTAAAATAAAGTCTTTTGTTTAATAGCATAACTTTCACCATCAAGAAAAGGTTTATTTGAATCACAAGTAAAATTTAGGACAGTGTTATCTAATCATTATTAATTCTACATGCACATGGGGAATTTTCCATTTCCAAAGTGGTTCACAATCATTAGTTAATCCACTCAGCATGCTTGGTCTAAATTGTTCTATGCACTTAACAGATAAGAAGGGTTGCATCTGATGTACAGGCGGCAGGACATGCTGAGGGATGGACTGCTAACCCAGAGTAGAGCCTCATCTTAACCACTCACTTGGTTACTTTACTCTGGGCACCAGGCCTGTACCCACAGGACTTTCAGACAAGGATTCCATTTGTTTGAAAAATAAGCACATATGTTACATAAAATCTCCAACAATCGATTGAAGGCTCCAAGTTTTGATTTTTCCAATAACTCTTTTTAATATCATGTAGTCTCTCAGTTTCCCTTATGAGTAAAATGTTTCTTTTAAAGGGCTAGTCTTTCTATAGGATATGGCTATGAAGAGTCAACATTAAAATAAAGATAGATGGAGATGCCCTGCACTGTGTTGTTCAGAGTGTTTCAATGCCTGGGCATCAGTCAATGACTTGCTTCCTTCCTTGCCTTCTCCCATCCTAGCTTCCCCATCTCCTTCCATCTCCTCCCCACTCCTATTCTGTTCCCTCTCATCCCTTCTCCACTTTCTTTTCTGTTTCCTTTCTGTCATTTAGGCCATCAACTACCCTCATCTGTGCTATTACATGAAGTTTGCCAGTTACACTTTCCTGCTTGAAAAGGAGACTCCTCTAGGCATGATGCTCCTTGTAAGTGTTCCGGTGTGAGTGGCTCAGACAGAACCAAATGCCAGTGCCCGGCAGAGTGGTCCACATCCTGCTCAAGTTAAAATTGTACAGCCTCCCTTTGTTTTCATTTGTTTGTACCCACTCTAGCCAAACAAATTAATTTGTGGTTCAGATAATATATGCCATATGTTTAATTAGCCATTACATGAAGTCTAAAGAGGCCAAGCTTTGAAATCGGATGCTACTTTTCTTCTACTTTCTTGACTTTTAAAACTCACATTTGGGGGTTGTGTTTATCTGTTTGTTTGTTTAGTTCTCCTAATAATAAAATTATCTAGCATTTTCAATCTTTACATTTTTTTAATACTAAAGAATTCATTACTTCTGCAGATTTAATTCAGGCCAAGATGCATAATATACTTGTTATTCAATAAACAGATACTTAAGGGAACTAGCATTAAGGAGTTACCTCTTATTTTTCAATTGTATTTAAGGGTTCATAAATTCCCAGTGTCTTCCTGAATAGTTTGCTTGGTAAGATTTCAGTGTCTTGAAATATATCTTATTTGTCTTTACTATGTTGTGTTGCTGTCAAAAAAAAAATCAGTACTGGAGAAAATTTGACCTACTCCTAGAAACATTCTGAAATACCTCCACAGAGAACATGATGATTCACTGTGGCGTCAGGAGAAGACATGACGAAGCCCAGGCCTCGGATGGTGCCAGAACATGCCTCTGCAGTGAGAAAGCATTCAGGTTCCATGGAGTGATAATCTGATTGGAGGCAGGGAGCCGGCTAAGCGTGCCTGGAATGTCTGACTGCCGCTTGGCAGAAGGAGCCCTCCTTTCACCTTGGGTCTGCCAGGCTAAGGATGCTTTCATGGTAATTTTCCGATGTCTTCCTTGATCAGTAGACTGCAGCATTTTATCATTTTGCAGATTTTGTTTTCTTCATGGGTTATTACTTCCACTGAACTGCACTTAACATCTATTAGCTTAGGTCTCCAGAAGATCAAAGTCCCTCTGTATCTGATTATTCTGCTCTTTGCAATTTGTGTCTCTCCCTCACCCTGCCCCTCCCCACCAATCCAGGGGCCTTGCACGTTTAGAGATTAGGTTTCAGTGGCTTCTCCTAAACAATTTATAGACATAAAAGCATCATAAAGAGGACTCCGTGTCTCTAGAAAGAAAATAAGACTGAAAAAATGTGAAGATAGCAATGGGGATTCTGTAATGTTTCTGTCTCAATATGAGTCTTTTAAAACTCGTGCTTCACTATACATTTTGAAGTGGGATGCATGATGGAGACAGAAAGAAGTGCAGTTCCCATAGAGATCCACTCCTTTCCCTAAAGCATTCACTCTGTTCCTTCGTTTCCTTGCAAAGCCAGTCCTGTCTACCACAGTTTAGCTGACCCCACTTGCATTGTGTTTTGGGGGAACCTGGTGGTGACAGTGGTCCATTCTTCTTAGGGGTCACTGCTAACCTTAATGACTGGGTTCTGATGGAGGACTGGTTTTCATTCTGAGCCCTTAGTAAATAACAATCATCCTCTAAATTTGCTCCCATAGCTGTGATGGACCAAAGATGCTCTGTGAGAGGTTGACACTGTCTCAACAGCAGACCAGAGCCTGGTCCTGACAGGGCTTTTGCACCAGCCCTACAAGGAGCACTTTTAGAGACTGTATAAGAAGGCCACTGTAGTCTTTCAGCACTTGTGAAGAGGGTGTTTATGAGTTGAGACAGACATTAGAAACTCAAACTAAAGCTAACAACTGGAAAAAAAAAAACCCTGAAGTTTAGGAAGATTTTGATCTGAAAGAGTTCTTGAAATAAAGGCCTTGGGCCTTCCCCCTTCCCCCAAGGACATAGCCTTATCAGATGTATCCAAGGAACTGCTTATAGTGTACTGAATCTAAGAAGTCATAGCAAGAAGAGGAGGAAATGGAGGAAGGAGAGGAGGAAGGGAGAGAGAGAGGGAGAGAGATTCCCAAACGGAATATGTTCAGATCACACGGAGATCTTGTTCAAATAAAGACTATGAGCTGGTAGGTCTGGGTAGACCCCAAGAGTCTAAACCACTCTGGCTGGCTCGGGAGCTCTCAGGACGAAACACAGACGGTGAGATAGTTCCCTGTGACCCACGCTGCTCTGACACAGCGGCAGGCTGTTCGCTCCATGCAGTTCTCTTCCGTCCCTGGAGACATTGGATTCCGATGGATGGTGAAGAGACATTGAATAATGTCCTTACACTTGGCTGTAGGTAATAACTCTCAAGCCATAGCCTATGATAATTAAATCCTCAGAAGTGGGCCACAAGAATCAGTAGCTTCAAAAATTCTTTTAGTGATTCCAATATATACTCATGATGGAGAACAAATACCCATTATAACAAAAATGGTATTGGTGGGACTCAAAAGAACAAGACTATTTGTGGCTTTTCTGACATTGCCTGGCACTGTCATAGGTCTCTCCATTTTTCATACATAAATATCCGTGTTCAGAGCTGAAACATAAAGCATGGGTTATGCAACTTGCCTCCGGGTTAAGCTGGTAGGAATGATGGTAGAAGATACTGAAAGCAATGTCTCCTGAAATAGGCAAAGACCGGAAAGAACACAGACCTCTCTGGGTGCCACTTCTGTGTGAATACAAATTCTGTTACTTCAGGTCTGTTTGATTTTAGCCAATAGTTTGGCGGTGTCATTGTTAAAATGCAAGCTCTCTCTTATACCACCCCCACCACCAAACAGGCAGTGCAGGCCTACATGAATTGTTCATTGCCTTTGTCTTAGACTGATGGGTGTAAGGCTCTGTCCTCTGGAGCTAATTGGCTGCTAGAGTTGCTGGTTCCTGGAACTGTCCTCTTCCACCATTAGCCAGGCAGCAGGGGGAGCTACAGGTACCATGGAAAACACCCTGTGTGACCTGGCCCCTAGAGAACATTTTCATTTTCTCTTCTGAAAGTGTTTTTCTTAACAGCTTTTCAAGTCATGGCTAATGCTTACTGTTCCAACCCGAATCTGGACCATCTGAGCAGGCTGTGCCAGAAGGGAATCAGAAATCATCAGGTTCTTGTTGGATCCACAGACGAACTGACAGGGGTGACAAACGATGTAATAGTTCATAGAGCCAAGTTCACTTCAGAGGTCCACTGCATATAGTAAATTAGGTCTTCCAGGATGCTACCCCTTGTTCAAAAGGATTGAGCCACTATAACAGAATATATCAAGTATAAACTGAGTTCCCTGGTTTGACTCTGAACAAGGATGAGATTTTTTTTTGTATCAGGCCTCAGTCAAGTGGGTACATATCAGATCAAGGAAGGTTCCTATGACTTAGGTTGTAAATGTGTTGCAGAACACTGGTTGAATGAGGACTAGGTTATCGCCATGATTCTGTTACCATGACCTAAGAGTTTGAAAGAAAGTTTAAAACTGCTGGAAAGGAAAGAATTGATTGAATTCACTCTGCCCTGAAACACAAAGTCAGAGTGGCTGCTTTCTCAAACCTGAGATTTTCAAAACTGCTGTAGCTGAGCCGCTTAGAGGGAAAGCTCTCCAAACAAATCAAGTCACGTTATTCTAACTTCCTTATAGTGCCTCGGTATAACTCATCCCATAGCCTGCTTCCCTCTCTACTCTCTGTGATATCTCCATCTGCCCTCCCTCCTTGGTACTGATGTAGAAAAGGTGGAAGCCCAGGGACTATTTAGCATGCCTTTCCACTCATAGTAAGAGTGTCTTTAGAGTTCTTGTCCTGCGATGATCTATATGTCTCCTCGTGGAGGAGTCAAAGGATGATTGAAGCAATACTTTCCACTCATAGTAAGAGTGTCTTTAGAATTCTTGTCCTGAGATGGCCTATATGTCTCCTCATGAAGGAGTCAAAGGATGATTGAAGCAATACTTTGCTCTTTAGACAACTTTGGTCACCATGATGCCAAAGGGTGTTGCTATTACTGATAATTCTCTGGACAAAAAGAATATGGAAGCTTCATGTGATACCAAGGTTTCTCTGATGGGTTTTCAAACTAAGAGGTATATATGGCTTTGAATCAGTGGAGCAGTAAAATATGAAACTAGATTGGTACTTATTAACCTTAATTTCTCTTGTTGTGTTATTCATGAGTTTGTCCTAATTGTGAGTGAACTTGCTTTTCTTCCACTGGATACACTCGGTCCAGCAAAGAAGCTGGGCTGTTGAATTCCAAACAGACAGATTGCTAGTGGCACAAATGCATGTAAAATACACAGTCGAGGCTCCGCTCTGTAGTCAAGAGCATGCCTGGTAATTCTCCTGTGTCCCTAAAATTGTTCACTTAGACCAGATCAGGAGTCTGCTTCTTCTCACCCAACTCTGTCTGCATCCCATGTGTTCCCTCGTGTGGTTCTAGCTAAGATCCTGGACCAGACTGAGTTATTTGTAAACATACACAGTGTCTCTCCAGAAAAACAAGTCATTGGAGAAAAAGAGGAAGTGGCAGTCTTCCTAAGGAAGATGACATTTTAAAAAGGATTTTCTCTTTCTTTTTGGATCTTGGTGACTATAGAAGCTTGCATAACAGAATAAGCACAGGGAAAGACAGTTGGAGAGTTTCCCTTAGCAAGCCTGGAACAAATTTGTCAGAAGGATGAGATGGGTCAGACCTAAAGCTATTCTGTTTTTCTAAGAATACAATTCTACACATTTTCAGGTTTTTAAAAATACCACTGGACATTCCCCCCCTAATATCATAATGAGATTAGAGAGGTACATAGAATAAGGAATGAACTTGTTCATTAATCCTCTGCAATAGGAAACTGAGATCTGACTGAAATTTGTTGGAGATATCATAATAACCATTCCCTGCTATCTTGTTATAGGAAGAGGCAGCATCTTTCTAAAGTTCTTCAGGGGAACATTGGGTAGATCACCCAACAAGAAAACTGGGAGTGCTTGAACAACTGACTAGCTCTGAGTCTTGATCCCCAATATGCTGGGCCAGTACCCTTCCAAGGACAGCACACCATATATAGTTTGATCCTGGTTTCCTGGACTTACTGTTCTTTATACCATCTGACAGTAAATAAGTCAAAAGGGTCAGAGACAGCTAGGCTTCATCAGTAATCGGCATGCCTTCTATTTTTTCAAGTACAACTTTCTTTCTTGCCTTGTTAAGGGTGAATCTCTTTTCAGGGTCAAATCCTCTAGCTAGATTGAGAGTGAAACTTCCTTATATCTGTGTGGTCAAGTTTTCACATATACAAACCAAAGAAATGGAAAACTAGGTCTCAAAAACCCCAAAGAGCATGGCTGGGAATACAACTTAGGTAGAGCATTTGGTTAGCATGCATTAGGACCTATGCTCCATTCTCAACACCAAAACCAACCAAACAAAATGCTTCCATCGAACAAGCAAATTCCCAAGTGAAAGATAACCAAGCCCCAGTTCTAGATTCATCTTTGAAAATCCAGTTCTCAAAAGTAGTTCATTCCCCCCAACCCTGTTCCCCTCAGCCTCTGCCTCTTGTTCTGTTCTCCTGTGGAGGCAGGAAGAACTCTATGATGCTTTCGTTGTTCTGTGCTTGGGATGCCATAGCCATCCACTACAATCAAGCCCCTCCTTGCCTCTGAGGAGATGCTTTGCTTCTTACAGTTGGGGGGAAACGCAGCTGGCACCAGCTCCTCCTGCCTCCTTTCATCCTTATGTACAAATGATATAGCTTAAAAACAAATATCTAGCCATGAGAAAAGCAGAATGGAAAACTCAAGAAAGTCTGGGGTGAGGGTGGGGGTGGGAGTAGGAGTTGGGTCAGGAGGCAAGTGGTTCCTTCTGTGACATACACAGAATTAAATCCACCCAAAAATGCCTCTAAAAACAAGTAATTGTGTAAGGTGAAACAGTTACATAATCATGATTGCTGCCTTGTCATTTCTGCCATTTTACAGGTAGAACAACTCAAGTTTTGGAGCCGAAGGCAAGACTACCAAGGTCATATAGTAAGCTGCCCACGCTGGGTAGGAGAGTCAAAACTCCCTAATCCCTAGGCGAGGGTTCCTCGGCTCTGTCTCTCCCACTCGGTTGGCAAAATGTCAAAGGATTTATCAAAAATAGCCTGAAGCTAGATTAGGCATTTTAATACCCAAAGCACTTAATTACTAATACAGTTTAAGGTACATTAACCTAATTGGAAAGTTTCTGCATATGGCATAGGGTTTTTTCTTCCCTTTGAAAAAAAATAATATTAGTGTTTTAAAACTTTTTTTTGTCAGTTTGCTTCATCTGTATGTGCTATTATTGGTTTCCAACTTTACAAAAAGGAAAAAAAAAAAGAAAAAGAAAAAGAGGCCACTGCCAACAGCTGTTAATGATATTTTCTCATATAAAAGAAAGATAAATAGAATAAATAGAATAAAATAACAAGAGGAAATGAACAATCAAAATTTAACTGATAATTGCAATGTTACACTACTTGGCTGGCTAGGTGGTTGGCAGCATGCCATCATCAGAACCCAGGGGACATCTCTATCTTTTATTGCTGCCACACACCACACCTTGCTCACAATCCATCGTTCTCTGGGTCACTAAAGTGTCCACATAACTAGTCTCTCTTCTGTTCCAATCTATTCCTCAGGCTGCAATTAGAAAGACCTTTATGAAATGCAAATGAGACCCGCCCCTCCCCACCTGTACCCTTGAGCGTTCCCCATGGCCCTCAGGAAAAAGCCGAGACTCCTTGACACCACTCCATCACTTGTGTCTATTTTTCCAGTCTCACACTAATACCTAGTCATACTGAACAACCTGCAATCCCCCAGCCTCTCACTGGTTTTCCTCCATTCTAAGCCTTTGCAGAAGCTTCCAGGAACCTCCCCTGGCTCCCTTCCTCCCCCGCATCCTCCCACAAATTCCCAGTTTAATGCTTTATCATCTCCTACTGCCCAAGCACCACTTCTTCCTGAATCCTGCCCTGCCCATCTCTACCCAAGACTGGGTTAAGTGCCTCTTTTGTGTGTTCCCATAGCAACTTGGCACAGAACAGACTAGAATAATGTGTGAAGTATTTGCTTAAGGTGTCTGTTTTCCCAGGGGCAACTTGAGAGCAAGGAATGTATTCTGTTAGTTTTACACCATCACCACCCAGCACAATGATGTTTACAAAATAGATACTCAATAAAAACAATTGTTGAATGGACAAAAGATCCAGTGAACTCAACCTGTGTGAAGTAATGTGCAATGAACAGGTGTGTGGGATAAAGACCTGTGAGGTTGTGTGGTAAGGCTGGAAGACAGGACTTTGGGGGAAGAGAGGGCACAGAGGGCTTTGTTCACAGCTCACACTGGTTCTTGGTGAACAAATCACAGATCTGACACTGTCTTCCATGCTGGGGTATGGGATGTGCTTCATGAACAAAATTCAAAAGGAGACAAGTGGCAGGGCTGTGAGCTGCCCCATGCTGTATGAAAGGATGGAGTTCAACAATCCGGAAAGCTCCTTAACCTACCCTGTGGATACCGGGTGAGTAGGGATTTCTAGAATCCGTTTCTGAGCCATTCTTTCCCCTTATTCAATGCTCTTCCTTCCCATCATCCTTTCCTGCTAATGTCAATACTCTAGTGATTTTAGGACAGAGATGTCTAAAGAACAATATTCCTGATTAAGAGATAACTTCATAGATTATGAATAGGGAGACAACCTGTAGAAGCCAATGCGAGCACTTCATCCTAGAACACTATATAAAGAAGTATTAAATGGAGAACTGAGCATACCTCCCCCACATCCTTTCCCAATGTCCTTGTTACCTCTAAGTAAGGAAGTAGTTGGCAGAGCCTGAGCTGATGTCCTCTCTCCAGTGCTGTCTTACACACAAACCGACACTCTGGTTTCTCATCAGCATGTATAAATCGTTCGGTAAACAATGGCCCCCTGGGGTCTTCATTCTTCACTACAGGAGCAGAAGAGCTCAGGAGACCACCATACCTTCACCAATGTATGGGGGTATGGCAGCTTTTGTACATGGTTTTCAACTTTAAAGAGGATCGCCTTGCTGTCAGGAAAGCTGGGATTCCTCTAAAGAAACAGGCTAACTGCCTCTGAGATCCATCGCCTTGAACTGAGACTCCAGCTCAGGAGAGACTCCATTTTAGCATTCACCAGGGAATGAGAAGAGGCATCCTCTCTGGGTGTTTAAATTCTCCATCATGGTCACCGCCAACTTGGGACAAAACTTTCGAGTTTGGGGAGGTGGTCTCCAACAACTATCCCAAAGGGCTGAGAGATAATCCAAACAAGTGATTAGAAGGCTCTTAAAAGCAACATAAAAAGAAGAAAAATGCAGCGAGAGTGGTAGCTGCAGGGGTACATGAAGTCTCTGTGTCTCGAACTTGCCTCTCAGTCACTCAATAAACATTTATGGAAGGAACAGAGGGAACATAACATTCCAGGTTGTGTGTATTCCACAAAGCCAATTTCCCAGTCTCTGCCTTCCAAGGCCTTTCACCTCATTGTGGGTGATAAGAAATTTAAAATAAAAATCCAAACAGAGGAAAACTGCATACATAAGGCAAAGAAATAGAGAAGGAGTCAGGAAGATGGAAAAATGGCTTCTATCAAGAATCACCCAGGATCTCTGAAATACCACCCCAGCCATCAAACTTCGTACAGGTGATGGAGTTTTTACTGGGACCAATTCCCAGTGTTCTCGGCCTCACTCACCTCACACTTAGAACCAACATCTAAACAGTATCAATCTCATATCAGCCATGTAAGAACACGTGGAAACAACATTAATGACTAATGAAATTTTGTGGTTCTGGGTTTTCCGTAATCTTTTATGTTCCGGTCAGGCCAAATAATTCCTACCTGAGGCAAAGTTTCAGTTCTGTTTCACAAAAGGTCAAAGAAGATTTCCTCGTTGCCTTAAAATGTATGTGACAGGGATGCCTAGGCAGCACACTATGGTTTTTCAAGGTCACTAAGAAATGATTTTACATGCAAAAGATAGATGTTCTTTGCAGTGTTAAGCTAATTTTAGGGATTGCTACCTAACTCTGCTTTACTGTTAGGCCTAGGTTTCTTTTATATTTTGACTAATTATTTTTACTATGCAAAATATTCAATCATTTTGGCCAATCTTGGAAGCCCTTTGCACTCACCTTAGAAGGCTTTGTTTTCTAACCCTCGATTGTAACACAGCTTCATTCAAACTTGCTAATCATGTACACTTTCTCTCCAGATCTCTCTTTCCTTCTACTCCCAGCTAACAGGTTGCAAAAGCTGGCCTTATATCGAGGATTTCTTTAGAAATCTTACTTAGCTTGATAACAGAGGGGGAGTGAGAGGGAGAGGTGGAAAATGAGATGGGAGCAAAAAGGGGAGAGGAGAGAGGAGGGGAGGGGAAGGGAGGAGAGGAGAGGAGAAGGGAGAGGAGAGGA
>NW_022196898.1:90897670-90924121 GCF_008632895.1 Mastomys coucha
AGGGGAGAGGAGGGGAGGGGAAGGGAGGAAAGGAAAGGAGAGGGGAGGGGAGAGGAGGGGAGGGGAGAGGAGGGAAGGAGAAACTGGTAACTTGCCCAGCTTCTCATGACTATTGAGCTATTTCTTAACCAGGGCTACAAAGCAGCAGAGTGAAAGTTGGAAGTCATTACATTTGGCATTTTGCTACAAATAGTCTTTTTTTTAAGGCTTGTGTTAGCAAGTTTCATATAAGTTGCTTTCTCTGCCACTTCTGCCCATGAATGTAGGACATGGGATGGAAGGACACACACACAAACACACACACACACACACACACACACACACACACTTCATGGCAAGACATCTTTACTAGTGAGTACTATGAATCCTCTCCAGTGCTACAGAACTTGTTGAAGGGCATCCACATGGCAGTTCAGTGTCTTCTTAATGGCACCACTTCTTCTTCAGAGTGGAGCTTGTAAGAGCACATAGCTGCCTCACGGGTCACAAGAGGAAACATGTGCAAAGCACCGAGAGCAAGGCCTGGCACATTAGGTAGATCACTCAGGGATTTGGAAAACAAGCAAAACAATCAAGATATTGGAGAGCCCAATATTTCATCTGTATATCTGAAGAAATTCCATTCTTTGTTATTCTCTGAAAACTCTTCATCCCTTTTAAGAAGCTATTCCCTCAGAGTTCCTTTCTTCAGCAAAAGGCTTTTGCTGGCACCCAACTCATACTTTTCCATGTGGTCCTGCTTTTAGAAGTGTTCAGGGAATAATTAAAGTAGGCACTGCCTGCATCAGGCATGAATGGTACTGTCCATCCTGAAGACAGTAGTTTGAAAAAAAAAAGGTGTGGAGACATCAGTATTATTCCTGAATGTGAAACACCAATTAGATACAAACTTCTTTCTAGTATGACCTCTGTTAGTGATGATGATGATGATGATGATGATGATGATGATGATGATGATGATGATGAACATGTTTACATGTTTTCTATTTTAATCCAGGACACAGGAACATGCATTTATGGCTGAAGACAGCTTCTCAAAGCAATTACCTGTACTACATCAAGATACTCAGATTGTTTCCCTGTCTTCTCGTTCATGTTTTAAATACTGCTTATAACCATTACATTGATTTCATACCCCACCAACGGGTCATGATTTGTAGTTTGACCAACACAGAGTCAGACCAAAAGTGTCTTTAGGAATTGGCTACTAACAAGAAATGGGATCCTATAAAAGACCCTAAAAGTTCTTTAATGGAAGAAAGATGACTATTGATTTGGTCTGTGTACCCGTGTTTCATTCTCCTTGAGAATTTAAATTGCAAAGATAAATTCTCAGCTTCAGGTGTGAAGAAAGATGCCATTGCCTCGTAAAACTGGAGTTCCACTAATGACATATTGGGAAGCACTCTGGGGCACACAGGCTCCTGTAGAACAAGTCATTATCGTGGAGATTACCCAATTGAACTCAAAATAGGCATAACTGTGTACAGAGCATGGTGGAAACAGGGATCCAATCGCTTCTCTTTGGCTCTGATCCTGACTCACAAGAATCTTGGAAATATACAGACATGTTATATTCTTCGAGCTCTTTTTGGCACCTCATAGGAACATTCAGGACTGAGGCCCACTCCTACTGGACAAGTTGCTATGGCACTCTGATTTCCTATATAACAAACACCAGTCATGCCTTACTTTTGTAGAGCACTTGACAATTTATGAAGTGTTTCAGTGCATATCATCTCAAGCTCATAGCAATCCCATGAGATACACTGGGCAGGTATTTCCATACATTGCATTTATGACACTAATGTTATTATTTAAGACTTGCATGTTTCCATTTTTAACATAAAGAGGGATCATTTTGAAACGTACTGTTGGCTCACAGCAAAGGGAGCAGTGTGGAAAGTACATGAGGCTGTGTCACAGAACATGAGCTAAGAGCTGTGGAGCGCTAAGTACCAGGTGCATGCCCTTGAAAATGTCTCTCAGACCCACTCCCACCCCCACCCCCATGGTCCATTCCTAAGTGAGTATATACAAACAATTATCATAAGCAGAGGTTGATGCTTTTTAAAATAATGTGGCCTTGAATGTCAGAGAGAACTGGATTCAAATCTTGGCTTTGACACAAACCGTGAACTTAGGCAACTCACTGGCTTTGTATTTCCTTCATCTATAACATCAACATCAATTGAAATATTCTTCTAATTGGTATACTCCATTTGCTTCCAACTCCTAGGTTTTTCCTAAAGCACTAATTTGAAGAGTATATCTGTGTCTCTAATTTTTTCCATTACATTTGACATGTCCTAAAACCTTTGCCTTTGCACATGAGTGCCAACAGGACAGGACAGCCTTCCTCTCCTTCCCCTACCCCAACCTCTCTTCACCCTGTTCTCCTTTCTTCCATCACAGGCATTTGGCCAATGCTGGTTTCCATTGTACTTTCTCTTGGCCTTGGAGCCTGTGAGATCTATTTCTCCTGTCTGATGCTTCCCCCCCCCCCCCCCCCGTGTAGTCCCACTGGCACATACCATTGTCCAATTTGTCTTAGTGTAAATGTTACTACCTTGAAAAGGCTGACTGTCCATTAGAACAGATCTGAGTTCATAATCTATATCATTGATGGAGTTTCTTCTTGATCTTTAGAGCCACTATCACAAACAGTAAATATCTATTTCAATAACTATTTGGAATTTTAAACTTTTCTTTATACTTGAGAATTCCATAGATGTACAAAGTGAACAAAATTCCAAATTTCCCACCTCCAATTCCCCACATAACCATTTGAATACATCTCCCTCTCAACTTCTAATCACTGTTGATCAGTTCTTCCCAATAGACCTTAAGTTCCAAGGTAATAGGAACTATGAGCATTTTGTTCATGACAGTTTCTTGAAGACCTGGCCTAAGGTGTCAAGCTCTCTTCAATCCATCCTTTCTCAACAGGTAAATATGGACAAGATACCCCCTCTCCCATGTCTCACTTCCTCTCAGCGAAATGGGGACAATAAAAGCGTCAACCCTACAGTATTATGTGAAGGAAAAAGTAAAAATCCATAAAGAGGTGCTAGAGTCCAGCACTTACTATAAACAATAGACACTAGTTGTAGGTGATGCTACTAAAAATAATACATAAGCTTGTTAATTAAAGGACAAAACATTCATAAAGAATACCCTGCACACAAGGATTTGGAGCAGTAATAGAGAATAAATATTAGTTCTATTCTTCTTTCATTCTTGAAAGGATCATCTTAGAAACCCATCACCAAGGAAGAGGAAAGAAGAATTAAGTATACAAGAGGTGAAAATTGCTGTCCAAGGGGATGACTTAAGAAACTGCTAGTTGGTCATCACTGTAGTACATAGAACTCTAATTTCTGAAGTTCTGTACATAGAACTTCTAATCCCAGCAATGGGCTGAGAGGGAGAAAGAAAGCTGAGGTAGACTGGGTTACTGGGGAGCAGGTTTGTGTATTGCTAGTGCATAGAAGGGTACGGGAGGGTGCCTAGGGACTTAGTGACTGATATAAATGTAGAGTTGAAAAAGTAGTAGTAGAAAGAGCCAGGGCCCCCGAAGGTCTTGAAAGATTGGAATAGGAAGGAAACAAGTTCCTGGGGGAGTTTTAAGAACAGGACATAAAGGTAATGGAAAGTCTTCATCTCTGGCTGGCAGTTCCCATAAAAGAAAGGAGTTTCTTACGACCAGCCAGAAAAACACAGAATCGGAAAGAAACCCATGCGGACTGAGCTACCAGAGACATTCATTTTGCAACAGGAGATAACAACACATAGTGAAGACATTTTTTTTTTAAAAAAAAAAAAATTGCATGAGTTTCCAGGTTGTTCAGATGCCTGTACACTCACATGGACAGGTCTGACAGCAAGAGTCACTGGGGGCTTCCACAGAAGATCATAAAGCTCATCAAAGCTGGGTAGGGGTGGAGGGAGAAGAGAAGAATCTCCAGTTGAGATGAAGCAGGACTAAAACAGGCAAGTGATGCATAAATAAAGAATAACAGACATCTGCCAAGAATGTAAGAGAGCAGGAGAAGGATCTTTGATATTCTAGGATTTGATATGAATACTCACATGTCACCTTGACAAGGGGAGAGTGACATGCACCTAGTAAATTTGGAACTGGTAAAATCTCCATTTCTTTCTCAGGTTTTCCTACCTTGCCATAAACTCCATATCTCTACTCAAGTCCACTCCTAGGATTTGACAGCCCCAGTAGAGGGTACGATTTGGCAGCTGGGAAGGAAGGAGTTAAAGAAATGTCCTTTGTGGCACAGCTGGGAGCCATTAACAATTAGGTTCTTGGACAGAAACCCAGCAGGAAACTGAGTAGGCCTGTGGCCTCTAAAAGCAAGGCCTGATTCACAGTGAATGCATGCACCTCCTTTACCAGGGAGCCCTCTGCAGAACCCAGATCCCTCACTAAGAATGAATAGCAGGTATTAGTGAGAAACCTGCACCACCACACCTAGCTATAAATCATGGCTCTTAATAAGGGAGACTATGAGAACGATAGTAATTTCTAGAAATAGATTTTTAACACTGCATAAGTTAAGGGAGCGATACTGACCTGATTTTAAAATCCTCCTTGATGAGACAACAGAATCACCTCAGACTTGTCAGCCATTTGCCTCCAGTGTCCTGGCAAGAGGTCTGATCTTTGAAGACATCCTTGTGAATTATCTCATCTTATAGTTGTGAGGCCCCTGATTCCTTTCGCTTTATGTGTTCCCCAGTGTCAACAGACCATCGTCCTAAATATTTCTGTTGTTCCTGTCATATGTTACCTAATATTCATGATCTCTTAATATTCTGTGACAGAACTCAGTAAATGACAAACTTGAAGGATCCTCTGGGTTGCTTTATGGAGCTTTCAGTGATCTTCTAGGAGAAATGTTTAGAAGATTTTTACCAATCCTCATTTCTCCTATAGCCCATAGTTCTCACATGTATGTCCCATCTCTACCACACCCTTGGATGTAAACTGGTTGTGTTCATTTTGCCATCTTCTTTTAGGTTGTCCTGGAGTTAGTCTGATATCTAATGTATAAAGTATCATTTTCTACAAAACATTAAAAATCTTTTGATGTGAGGGACATGGACCATATAGTTCAGTGCATATAGATATATGTAACATTGCTATAGCTAAGTGTTGTTTCTACCACAAAACCATTAAGACCAATATGTTTTATGAAACTGAACTGAGAACTCTTTGAGAAAACTTCCAGGCTGCCTTAGATGGAAGCAGGCTGATAGGGCAAGAGCACGTTGGTATATAAAATGGGAGATCTAGTCTAGAAGTTGTTTCTGAATAGGATCCTAAAAATCACCCATTAAATAATGGAATAAAAGTGCATGCATGTAACCTGCATAATTTGTAGTGTTTTATGGGACCACACTAAATTAATATGTGAGTTGGAAGCATTTCCTAATTTGATTACCGGCACCACCAGCTAACACAATGCTTCACACCATAGAGGAATTCAGTCTTGTGTTCAATGAATAAATAGATGAGAAGGATTAGTCAAGGATCCATGATAACACTAATAATCACCTAGCTTATTCAGGGACGATGTCCCAAACAAATGGGGGACATATTAGTTGAATGAGAAAATGCCTCACATGAAGAGTAACACTTTTTACTCAAAACTTATGACCTAGTTTAGCTTAGGGAAGGAAAAAGAAACTGAGATTTTTGTGTGTGTGTGGTTGTCATTTTAAGGGCCAAGGTTAATAGTGGAGTGGGAACTCCCTGGACAGGGACCCTGGTCCAGATTTCTAGTAATGGGAGATTCCTACAGAGCCCAAACTGGCCATCTTCTATAACCAGAGCAAGGCTCCTGGCAGTGGGACTGGGACATCAACCTGGCCATAAAAGTTTCAGCCTATAATCTACCCTGCCTGTAAGATGTGCCAGGGTAATAATGGTAACACAGAACTTGTGGGAGTGGCTTAGAAATGACTAGCCCAACTTGAGGTCCGTGGCATGAGAGGGAGCCCATGCCAGGCTGGATGACAGGAACCAGAAGCAGGACAGTCCAGAAACCCAGGAGAGAACCAAGGGTGTTCTGCCCATTTTCCAGGGCTGAATAAGTAAGAGTTTAAAGTTCTAAAGAAGGGTCTTCTTACAATTAGGCCATATCAGGAGTGAAACCCAAGCTAAGAAGCCACATTTTATTAGGATCAAGAATCACTTCTACCTGACATCTGTAAATCTACTCGACTCTATAAATTACCAATTAGAATTTTGTGAGGTTTATGTAGATGCAGCATCTATTCACAGAGACTACCAACTCATAAATAACAGTCATGATAGCCTGTGAGAAGTGTAAGCAGGCTAAGGAGGGTAAAGACGAAAGGTTTATATAAAGATGAAAACCTCAACAGGGCCCTCAACAGTCAGGAAAAGAAGGCCCTATCTCTACCAATTAGGAGTCACATTAATTTCCTTTATGAAATTGACATACATTTTTGAAGGGAAAATATTTCACAGAGACATCTCTTCATGCTGTAGGTAGGAATTAGCAGTTCTTTCTAATTAGACCCTATAAAAAGCCATTTCCCACGTGCAGAAATGTTCCCTTGAGTTACCAATAGCAGGCCCCATAAGAATGCTGGGAAATTCAGGCAGTTTCGATGAGGCTAATCTCATGCCATCTGCTCAGCATCCTCAAAAATTCTATTCCAGGAGGCAGATCTTCAAGTTCTTAAACATCTTTTTGACTTGACTCAATGTGGCCGATAAAAATAAACTTTATATTTTGAACCACAATCCCTTGCACACTTTCTTAAGCAAACAACAGAAAAAAAAAGTGAGAATAAAATTTGTCATTGCTATAGTCTCCGTTGTTGTCTCCCAAAGTATACTTTATTCTGAGACCCAATTCCTCTTTCCTAATGGCTGTTTTTTAAGAGGTATTATCATCTTATTAAGGGATAAGCTAAGTGGGCGGCTCTCTTTTGTCACTTCTTTGATGTTTCTGTTAGTTGAAAGGAGGAGCAGCCTGACCATGTCCATGTTATACAGAAGAATTCTGGACATCTGAGAGTCTTTAACTCTTAAATTCTTGCTCATAGTAACCTCACCTCAAGACAAGAAAGAGGCAAGCAAAATCTAAAGGGATTCATAGTGTTGTCTCTGAAGAGAACACAGTATCCAAGGCCTGTTAAAGTGTCCTTTTCTTTTATTCCTTTTGAATATGAAATATTTACTTGTTAGGCTGCCTTTGACATAACCACTTTTTATAGTGCTATAGTGACTGGGTCCATCCGTGTGCTGGTTAATTAAGTGTGACCTAAACCAACTTGACTTGAGCTCCGCATTAAATGCACAAAACCCATTTGAGCTGACCAGCAGCAGAAGTGGTACTCAGAGAAATTGGAAAGGATTTCTCCCAAATGCTTTCTACTTACTTATAGCACTCAAGTAATGGTTGAAGATTAGCATATGACATGACAGATTACATTAAGTCATGTCTTCCCAGTGCATTATGACAGCACTATCACATTAGCTTCTTAGCACGGGCACGTTGAGGCATGCAAATGTTTTCAGACCCTCTTATTCAAATCTACAAGCTGACATGGCAGCCCTGATATGATTATTAGTCATTTGAGAGACTTTAATTCACGTCATCAGATAACAGGCTCTGCTAAAAGGTTAGAGAAACTGTCTGCTTTTAATGAAGCTCTCAAAAAAAGACCCTCAAAAACCTTGCTACTCACCATGACGCTGATTTGACTTTATTGACAAGATCCCTCCAAGAATGAAGTTGAGTGGAATAATTAAATAGGCTGTTAGACATCAGAAATATTGTCTACTTTTAAAGGTTGAATACTTTTGTTTGCCTCTCTCTCATCCTTTGCCGATTTGACTTGGTTGTGGCCTCTAGAAAATGCATGGGCAACCCTAAGACAAGTTTAGAATCTGATATTCGGTGAGAGTTTAACTGGAAGGAGGGTCATAGTTCCTAGAACCCTTATTATTGTTTGGGCACACTCAGTATCAGAGTTGACAACAATGGGTTAATAGCCAGGCCTGACTTGGCTGAGGAGGTTACAGGGCATTTTGAAGAACCCCAATCCTTATAATCTGGAGTTTCTGTGCTTCTGTTTTGTACTCAAATGTTTGGTTCTTGATGTAGTGATCTGTACTTGATCCTTTGTAAGAAGTTTCTACTCAGATCCATACAGGGCAAAGTATGCTGAGAATGAAGAAGATGGTACAACAGATATAACTGTCAGATGAGCAGAGAGACAGTGAGGCCTCTACAAGTGAGAACAAGTGAGAGAGAAGTTAGATGATGGAGCTAAGAGAAGAACCATGCCCCAAACCCAGTGAACAAATGCTCTTCTCTTTCCATCTCCCCTCCACTTCTGTTTCCTTACCTCCTCCCTCCTCTTCCCCCTTTTCCTCTCCTCTCTAGTTTATGTCTACACCACGACTACTGAGAATTTACTGCTGGAAAGAGTGCATTCAAATCAAAGATTAGGGACTGAAGACATGGCTCCAGTGTAGATCAGGACTACCTGTAACTCTAGTTTTGGGGTATTTGACACCTCTGAATTCTGGACACCTGCCTTCCTCTTGTGTATATTCCCTCTTGTGTAATAGCACGTAATTAAAATGATAATAGTAAAAATCATTTGAATGAAGAGAAGATAGTAAAAATACAGAATTGTCTCCAAAGTCAATTTGTTGGTGGTGTTTGTAAACTAACTCAAATTGACATGGAAAGAAAACTACCTGTAGAGGTTAAGTTATATTTTCTGATATCTTTACAATCTGTGAAACATTCCAAATTATTAGTCTGTGTTTGCTTCATTCCTCTCTCTGCATAGATGTGTGATACCTTTAGGCTAACTGAATTAAATATGAACTTAATGTAAGCCGCATTTCTGTCCTTCTAACTTTACTTTCCGAGTTTCCATTCAGCCTGTCAGCTATTCTTGTGATCTTGTGTATGCTCTATTTTCATTCCTATAGCCTTTTTTTTCTAGTCAATTATGAAGTTGTTGAACATAATCCTGACTGAAAGAGAGAATAAGCTACTGAATGTAGAAAATATAAGGGACCTTGATAATGATATAGACAAGTTCTTATTTAACTAACAGCTGCATAAGAAAGTGATGTGGTAAAAAGATCCACAAGAAACATTACCACACTGTAGAGCCCAGATGGTGCACCCCCTTGCTCTGTCCTTCATTCCCACTCACTATCCAAGTGTGCTTCCCTGCCAACCTCAATTGTAGACCCTGGTACTATCAGACAGATCAGATTCTCACTGCATATCTGACATCAGCTGAGTGTCTAGTGAATGCCACTGGCCCCCAGGAAGACTCTGAATTGTTTCATCCTAACTCACCATTCCCAGACCCTTCGGGGAAGGTTTCTGGGGATATTTTGGTTCTTCACTGCAGAGGGAAAGTCTGTCTGAACTAGATGCTCACTGCTCAGTGTTGGGAACTCAGGCCAACTCTACAATGCTTGTTCACCAAAGCCTTCTGCATTTGGCCTGCAAGGTAAGGAGGTGTGGGCCGTGCTTCTGCAGGCTGGTGTGGTTCTTTGAAACCCTACCTCTTTCATATCTTAAAAGCAATAACAGACCCACCCTTACCCTGAGCATGCTTTCTGTAATGGGTTGACATCTCTTCTTGGATTTGGATGCTTTCAAACACACTTTACCTCTCACCTCTGAATTAGAATTCCCAAAGTCTTCCTCTTACTGTGTTTTCCTCCCTCAAAAAATAACACCATGGGTTTTGAGCAGCACAAGGTTAGTGCCAGGGTTTGTTTATCTCTCTGTGTCCACTCTATATGCACAGTGCCTCCTGTGCGGATGCCATGTGCTCAGTACTGAATGAATGAATGAATAAATAGAAAAAGAACTTGGGAAATTATGAAAAGACTACAGAGGGCTGCGATCCTGGTCTCCTTGCTCTTGTTCCATGAGTCACTGTAGGATTTCTGCACCGTGGATCCTCCTGATGCCCTGTGGTCTTCACTGACCTAATTCTGCCTTCATGAACACATGGATACAAATACACGTGTTGTGCACGGAGCTCAGTCCTGGTTCTTCTACATCAAACATTAGGAATTTAAATTATTTTTTGCCCCATGATTATATATTCATACAACCAGCTCTTGTCGGTACTTTCAACCTCTCAGCCTCCTCAGTGTCATAGCCACCGCTGAGCCTGGATCTGTTCTTCTGCACAAAATACCTCTGGTTCTGATACCAAGCCTTCTAATGGTTTTCACATGAAGATCTCACAAATGTTCTGGAAATGTCCTTGCCTCACTAGCCTCATCGATGGGCTCTAGAGAACAAAATCATGTATCTTTGGGATTCAAAGCATATACACAGTACACAACAATTTAAAAATATCATTTGGATGCCAACATTTAACATCCCATAAAATTCGCACAAGCTTAAGCTAATTTCCAAGCACCATGCTCTGTCGTTTCTGTTCCTCTCCAACTCTAGGCTTTAAAAGAAAACAAATATCTCCACGCATAGATTAGAGCCCTCCCATAAACACATGTTCCTATCAAAACCAATCAAAGCAGAAAAAAGAAAGAACAGGATCCTGCACATTTCTCCTTGGATCCGATGTCTGATTTTCATTACGTTTAACCTTATTTCTTTTAGGTCTCAGGCATTCACCCAGTATTTATTTTCCTGGCCGGGCCTTGTTTTTGCCAATATATCTCTCTGGCTCCTGGAGACATTACAGGAGGAGTTCAAGGCTCATGCAGTTTCTTGTCTCCTGTTGCCCCGTGGAGACACATTTGTTAACGACTCTTTCATTTCATCACAGAGTGAGTTCTGAGGACTTTCCTCTCCCGTTCTCTACCTCTTATTTGGTTTCTTCCCTTCTTATTTGATTCATGACCTAATAATTTATTCATTACATCATGTCTTTATAACTCAGGTTTTTGTAATAATTTACGCAGGACCATATGCTTTCTGCCATTGCCTCCCATTATGTGGATCTGTAAAACTTCCGGGGCAACTATTAGCATAAAAAAGTGCTGAAGATGAAAGTTGTATTGTACCCTCTTTGCTCTTTTTGAACAAAATACAGTTCACCATCCTCCATGTGCTATAAGATGTTTCTTTAATTTTGCAAGACTTTATACGTATGCATATGTTCTTTTATTCCCTCAAACTCAAACACTTCGTGTGAACAATGAACTGACAACAACCTTCAGACTCAGTGTGCTGGTTCTGTCCTAGTCAACTAATTCCTAAGATTAAAACCATCACAGAAGGAACTTGGACCACAGGGCAGTGAGCTCATTTTCAGAGGGCATTCTGGGCTAAACCTGTCCAATCTCTTTGTATAGCTCATGTGAAATAAAGCAAAGGTTAAATCTAAAGGCCAGAAAAATCCCAACATGAAAACTGCACTCAAAAGAGTTCAGATTTCCTTGCTTATGCTGTAAAGAGCAAAAAGGAAATTTGTGGGAGATATTTTATAAATGGAAAAATAAGTAAGCAAAATGTTGACAAATATTAATTAAAAAGAAAACCCTCATGTAGTCACCTCCTTTGTTCTGGTTTCAAAGACATTTGTGTATGTTAAGTTCCATAAAAGATGAGGTAGACTTTGTATTAACAGATAGTACATTGTGTCAACTTAAATATACCAATGAACTGGCCACCAGCTAATACTACCATTTCCAAAGAAGGTCTTGAAATTGTATCTGTGGCTTTCTGTATACAACAAAATGATAGAGCAAATAAATTGTTCAGGCATTTGGTAATCCTTCATAGTCTTTGGCAGACTGAACATGGTGGATTTTGCTTTGTAGGGTCATGTGGGCCCAGCGCTTCACAAGCGTTACTTTCCTGGTTACTATGAGAACATTTGACAGAAGGTAACTTAAGATTAAAATGACCATTTTCACTCATGGGGCAACAACCTAGCATCCCAGAAAGACATGGCTGACTGGGAGAGAGTGAAGCAGGTCGTGGCACTGTGACCACAGTCAGGAAGCAGAGAATGATTGTTGTTGGTGTCTCTCATATTCTCCTTTGTATTCAGTCCAAGACCCCAGCCTGTGGGATGATTCCACTCATAGTCAGGGAGGGTGGTACCTCTCCACTTTACTTCTTTCTGTAAGCACCTTCATAGACATTTCCAGAAGAGACGCCTCTAGATGAGAGTAAGTACAGTCAAATTGATAATAAAGTTTAACCATCACATCCTTAAAGTTGACTAACTTCTTGGAGTTAGGAGGGAGACAGGAAAGAAAAGTCCAGGGAAAAGGCTGAGACAGTGATGTAACTGGGTCCTCCAGCAGCTCTACAACACCTTCAGCTGATTTTCATAAATTCCTTAATAGAAGAAATGAATCATATACAACTTACATGAGAGTCTGCTGCATAAAGCAGATTTCACCCATTGGGTTGAGATTGGGTGAACACCTAAAACCTTGTATCGAATAAGTACCCCCCCACCTCATCCATGCCAGCTTTACACGTAAGCCCCTTGGAGAACCATCTAGGGTAATAATTTGTCATATTCCTTCAGACTTCTTTCTAGAAAGCCTCCTTCCCTGTGTCCTAGACCATTCCTGCCAAGCCTTCAGCTCCTTTCCTCTAGTCTAAAAGCTCACTCTCCATCCTTCTGGAGAAATTTAAAACTTGAAAAACAATGAATGTTCATGTCAAAATATTGAAAATACCTTTCTTCTTTGCTATCAACATGCTTCTGTATGTTAGTATGTATGTGCTCCTGTGTGTGTGTGTGCATGTGTGTGGAAAGCAAGCAGAGGAAAACCTCGGATGCCAGTCCTCCGTAAGTAGCTACCTTCTTTTCTAAGGCAAGCTCTCTAACTTGCCTGAAGTTCTGTAAATAGGCTAAGCTTACTGGCCAGGAAGCTCCAGGTACCTGCCTGTCTCTGACTCCGCAGTACTGGGTTACAAATATGTTCCATTGTGCCTGGATTAGTTCTAAGGGATTGAACTCAGATCCTCTTGCTTGTGTGAAAACAGTTTACTGAGTGAACTAACTCCTTAGTGCTTGCTGTTAATAGTCTTCAGAAGTAATACTTTATATATAAATTATAAAAAACATATATTCATAAGTCTATTACATAAATTAACTATTAAATACTTACGTTTCTCTCCGGAAGCAATCATTACCATTAATTTTCTGTTATTGTCTTCTGTATTTTCATTAAAAAGCAAAGTGCAACTTATATGTGCTTCTACAAATGATAAATGGAAATATTTGCTATGATTTTAGAATGGATGAAATGTTCTGTTTCTTGTTTTCCTTCTGCTCAGGGGCTGAATAATATGCAAATGAGACTTAGACAGGTTGATTACTTTCTGAAAAAATTATAGTATTTGTCATATGAATATTTTACATGTGTTTAGTTATGTATTTCTCTGAGCTTTTAGGTAATTACTTCTCTCCTTTGAAATAATCCTAACATGGACCATGATAGCTGTCTTACTATCTCCTCCTGTCAGAGTCTCTCTCCACCTTATACGCATAAAAATATTATTAAACACTATGGTGTGTAGTTTTGTCAATTTCTATGAATCTATAATTAACTAAAAATAAAAATTTTAGCTATTATATAGTCTTCTTAATTGCATTCTTCAATGTTTTCACACTTGGTGAGGGAAAGGACTTCTTATGTTTTACTATCCACTTAGTTAAGCCTTTCTTTAACTACATCCTTTTACCTGTTTCTTTGAATATTTTAGGCTGACTACATTACTTCTATTTATTTGTATTTTTCATGTCTGCACCATTTATTTCTGTTTTATGGTGTCATCAGTCCATGTTGTTTTATCTCTCAGACTCCCTGGGAGTTGAATTCCCTACTCATATGCATTCTCCCATTAAGTAGAACTCCCATCTTCTGAGTGCTTTCGCCAAGGAACTGGTGGTCCAGTGTGAGTGCGCTACTTTTTTTTCTTTTTTCTTAATTATATATTTTCTTTATTTACATGTCATATGATTTTTCTTTTCCAAGTTTCCCCTCCCAGGAACAAACAACAAACAAAAACAACAAGAACAAACCCCTGTTGGCTCCCCCCTCCCCATGCTTGCTACCCCACCCTCTCCCACTTATTGGCCCTGGCATTCCCCTACACTGGGGCAAAGAACCTTCACAGGGCCAAGGGTCTCTCCTCCCATTGATGATTGATTTTGCACTTCTCTATTATACACATGCTGCCAGTACAATCAGTCCTACCATGTATACTCCTTGGTTGGTGGTTGAGTCCCTAGGAGCTCTGAGGGTACTAGTTAGTTTATATTGTTGTTCGTCTTAGGGGGCTCCATTGGTCCTTTCTCTAACTCCTGAAGGAAGGACAAGCCAGCCTGATATAGCTATCTCCTGAGAGGCTCTGACAGTACCTGACTAATACAAATGTAGAGTGGGCTATTTTTGACATTGCTGCATAATCAATCCTACAACTTTCTAATTAATGTATCTGCTTTGTACATTTCTATACCATGTGACTCAAATTCAAACTAATTCCCAAATGTGGATTTCCATCTGCTCTAGACTATTTATATTCAAGGGACCAAGTGGGTGGCTAACCTTAGGTGTAAAGCAAGTGAAAGGTAGAGATGTCCGAGTTCCTCTTTGGGTTCAGCCTTTTCGCAGCTCCAAAAATGAGACAAGGGCACCCTGGTTTTGCCTCCTTCATCAACTGGCTGTACTTTGAGCTACAGTCAGCATGGACATTTTAAGACCATACCCTTAAATATTCTTTCACAAATGATTTGATTTTCAATTACTACTTAGATTTTTTAAACCTTTTTCTGCATTCAACTTCAGATACAAATACACATTCCTATATATGAAATATTATTTTATTTTGTATTTCAAGTACTTGGGACAGAAAGCAAGGGCATTTTAATGGGTTTTTAACATTACCAGTTTCTCCCAGAATCGTATATATTACCTTCCATCTATTCTTGGATTTATCTGAGTTCCTTTTAATCTTTGAAGGCAGAGACCTTAGCTCATTAAACTTTGAATTCCTCACAACACCCATAATGGTCTTGGACCCAGAGTAGATTGAAGGGTTAGATGACTGGATAAGCATTTTTCTTACCACACCCTGCTTTTGATAAATATCTCTATTTGGACATATAATTCATGCAAGATTTATTATCTCTAGATGTCTGAGATTCTGTTAATCACCTTGTCTAGTACCCAAGATGGATAGTGCTGAGCAGGAACACAGCAGCACACTTAGTGAGTTATTAATTCCATCCACTTCCCATCCACACCACAGTTCAGAAAGTCTCCCAGTTTTCTGAGAACAACCTAGAGAGAATTCAGCTCATGTTAATGGTAGATACCATACTTCATGGCTGCAAAAGGAAGGGCTTTGCCAACCGAGATGAATGAGAAGGAGAATGGGGCAGGAATTACATTAAAACTTCAGTTCTAAGCCTGTGCTGATGTCCTCTTCTGGCTTCAGTCATTTTGCTTTCTATAACCATCCTCAGGAGGTTTAAGATCATTCTGAACCATGCAAGAATCTCCATTCCCAACTCCAGGAACCAGCCTAACCACCATTCCTCAAAACTACTCATCCAGTTCTTAGAACTGGCTGCGTAAGGGAGATTTCTTTGCCTTATGTATTCTACACTAGAAAAAGTTATGGTCTTGCCACATCTACCTGGCAAATATCAACATAGATTGCAAAGCCAATCCACCTTTGGTTGGAACAAGCCTATCCACCTTTGTTCTGTGTCTAAGAAAGGGTGAGTGTTTCTTAGAGTTTCTCCCATAAACTCTCATTACAGCTCCCAATGTAACACCTAGGACGTGAAATAAAATTAGCAATTATATGTTTAAAAAATTTGTGAGTCTTCCTTGAACAGTAGACAAGATAATTTTAAAGGCAGATGTTTTCTTAGGGCAAATTTGGTACCTTATCAGGTAATGCAATTATTTGATGAGACAGAACTATTATAGAAACATATTAGTTGCTGTTGATGTTGTGACCTTAAGTTATTGACAACGTATCTCAAGGAAGAGAGGATTTATCTTGGCTCATGGTTTAAGGAGATGCATTCCATTATGGCAGACAAGGTGTGTCATGGAGAATGAACACACTGGTTACACTGTGTATGAAGGCAGAAAGGAAATGGGTATTCTAGTACCTTACCTCCTTTGTTTTCTTTTTATATTCAGCCTAAGAGCCCTGCTCTGTGGGTGAAATGGCACCCATATTCAGGGTGGGCAGCACTTCCCTCAGCTAATCCTCTGTGCAAACACGTCATGGATATAGGTCCACCTGCAAACTTGGCAAACAAATGCATCAAAATGACTTTGAATGCAATCAGGTAAAGCACTCACAATTAACCATTGCATGTATAATACATGGGTATTTATCCATTATCTGACCTTCTAATGAATAGCTGATTGACTTGGGGGAGAACTGATCATTAATACCCCTCAGTACTGGGACCGCCCTGGTCTCCCTGCATCTCCTCATTGCTGCCTAAGCTGACGAGTGGCTATTTGGACTAGTACTTGAACGGCTGCACCATCTATCACAGAGCTAATAATTATGCCAACAGGCATAAACTGGAATTGTCCTGAGCAAACTGGGATGTATGACCACTCTAGCTATTGACTTCTTTACCTAGTATTTTTGCCTGATATTTATAGCTCAGTATTTTTCTAACTGAAGGTCATATTCTTTAGTAATAACCACCACTTACAGTGCACCCATTATAGAGCAGTCTCTGTAATAAACTACTTTTTGACAGATGAGGAAATCAAGGCTGATAAATTAAATGGCTTAGCCAAGACCACCCAGCTTCGGCTCAGGAGGCTTAAGATTTGGATGGGAGTCTCTCTGGCCACAGTACAACTTTGCTCTTCGGTCTTACAGTTCTCATTCCAAACCACACCACAATGTTATACATGGTCCATTTCTAAAATCCATTTAAAAAAAAAAAACCAATGTGAAGCCTACCTTAACATAAGGGAGGCACCTGTTAGGCTTGGAGATATGTAGAGGAATGGGAGAGATTTCTGACATGTTGCATTTTTCCTTTCTCACTAGGGCATTCTCTAGGTGCTGCCTGCCCCCTTTATTTCTTTCTGTCTGTGACACCCTTACCCCGTTTATACACTTTTGTATCCACTGTTCTGCTCACGATTAAAAGCCCTTTGAATATCTTAATTAGAGGAGTCAGCGAGGTGTTGGTTCAGCTCCTCTCTGTGTTAATGTCTAGTGCTCACAGCAATCTGACACTCCACACCTGATGACTTCTGAGGTTCCTTGAACTGCAGTTGTTATGTTTTCCCCAGGTTGTTGTAAGGTTTAGCACTTACAGACAAGGGTGTAGCCCCAGGGGTCAGGCAAGTTTTTCTAGGGGTTAGAGAACCTCCAGGCTTGCTTTAGATTAATCCTCTCTGTTAGTGGCTGTTATTACTTCTTACAAGCAGGGCAGCCTCCAGCAGCAAGGCTGCCACCAACAGGGAAAAGCTCAGGGGCCTGGCTCAGGTGACTACAAATTCCAAGTGCAATATGGGAGTGTGTCCAAGATAAGAGACAATGAACAGGGTAGGAACTGTGAAAAATCTATTGTAAGGGAGATGAGAGGGGTGAGATCAACTCAGTAGGGCTGTCAGCTCATTTTCTTACTGCGCTATCATGAGCTTTAACTAAAAAAAAAAAAAAATCTGTTTGATCTCCTGTGTTGGAGATGTATTTCAAGGCCTGTATCTGTCACTGGAATCTACAAAGTGTGCTTCAGCTATAAATCTCTGCCTTGAATGTACACATGCAATTATCTCAGAGAGATCTGGCTTCCATAAAAATGACAATTGTCATTCCTGATCTGCTTTCCTTCTTATAAATATAATGTTTATGTTTAAAAATAACTTTCGAGTGATAAGTAACAGCGAAATTTATGCCATTATCACATTAAATGTCACACCCTTAAATGCCGGTTAGCAGTCAGGAAAGAATCATCCTTTCACTTCAACTTTGTGGCTTCCAGAAGGGCTTCTCTGAAGATCACCAGTGGAATTCCTTTGTTAATTAAAAGTGCTGAGCACGAGTGGGTTGGAAGCATTGTGGATTTGCATGCACCATCATTGCAATGCTATGTTCAATTATTAAACAAACCTCCCTTCCAACTGGGCATGCTCTGGACCAAGTATTGCCTCATTCTGCCACTACTAGGGTGGGTTTTCCAAACCGTTCTGTTTTTACTTCCTAGCTACCTCTATTTTAGAGGGCTGAATGTGATTCTCAAGTGTCAGAGTCTATACCAAAAATCAACTTTACCAGTATGGTATTGGTTAGTAGTGGAGAGTTCTCTCATAGGTTTTTCCATTCTCGTAAGTCCAACCATGCCTGCAGGTGCAGAACCATGTCATGTTTGGCTCTATGGCTTATTGTAGCTAAGTCTAATAAACATTCACTCATGAAATTGCTACCTGCTATGGTAGCAGCAATAGCAACAACAACAACAATAGGTCGCAAAGAATACCCATGAGAACACGACTCTTCCCAGTTATACAAATGCACTACTTTATATTTTTCTCACTAAACTCTGAGGATAGATGCTACAAATGAGAATCCTGAAGCCTAGAGAAGTTTAATAAAGAGACGGATCCTTCAGATGAGGTACGCGGTAGAGGAAGCCATAAGTGTGGTGTCAGCTTAAAATCCCCTCCTCCAGATGCTACTGTATACAGCAGTGAAGGTGTTCACCTTTCTAGGCTAAATTACTTCCAGTGTATTAGTAAGTGCAGTGTTGGAGACTATATTTCAGACTTGCTCTTCTGAGTCAAGTTGGGCTCAGTCCCCTGGTCACACTCCTCTTAGCTCTTTCCCAGACTAGAGCTATTATTCTTCTGATGATAGTAATTAGGCAATAAAAAAACAGAGAGTCAAAGAGCTTCTGATCACATGGCACCAGGTGTGCCATCCAGAGGGTCACATGGCACCAGATGTGCCACCCAGAGGGTCTGGAGCTAGGTCTGGCATGTTACAAAGACTCTATCCTTCCTACTTGGCTTTATTTAACTATAGAAATGAACCCATGAGAAGAATTGGGTTTTGTTATTGTTTGTTATTTCTTGTGAAACATGTGTGGGTGTATGCTTGCACATACATGTGCATGTAAAAGTGTGCAAGTCCATGGGCTCTCAAAGGCCACTGAAAGACTCGTGTGTGTGTGTGTGTGTGTGTGTGTGTGTACATGCATGTACACATACATGTGCATATACTGCTGTGCAAGTCCATGGGTCCTCAGAGGCCATGGGAGAACTTTGAGTCTCATTCATTTTAGTTTTCGCCTCATGCCCTTGACCTGAGACACTGAACCTGGTTCTCCCTGTTTTGTTTTGTTTTTCAGCTAGGCTGGCTAGCCAGTGAGCTTTAGTGACCCTCCTTCTTGAGTATAACACTGGAGTTACAGAACCACAGAGACATGCCATCCTTGGTCATCCTTCTGAGAACTAATCACCAAGAATGAGATGGCTTTTAGGTGTCCCCATTAACAGTACCACCCAGACAGGAGATACAAAGAATCTTTTCAAGATTCTACAGAGAAAATGGACCTGTGAGACACCCTCCCTCTGTAAACAGACAGATGAACAGATAGACAGACAGATAAATACACACATACACTCATGTACTGACATACATTTTGTTTAGGAAACTGCCTTCTGCTGTTGTGGAAGGATGGTTCAAGAGTTCAGTTTCATCTGCGCAGGGTGGGACTGTGTGAGCATGGGTGTGTGGCTCATCACCTCAGGTTGCTTGCTCTGCAGTGTTACTGACACAGTTCTCTTGGTGTATGGCTTTTACAGTCTAGAGAGAGTGCAACTCCGTTATTAGGAAATCTACACTGTGGGTTTCAGAAGGATAGTAGTGGAGGGACAATGCACAGAGCAGCATCTCTGAGTGCACCATCTTGTGTCACATCAAACAACCTGTACAGGAAACCTTGACACATGTTTATTGAGTTCATAGCACTGTACCCTCCTATGCATGCCAATGTAAGTAGATAAACGGGGCCTAATTATGTGTTATAAAAAACTGCTGAGAGCACTGAATCTCCTAGATCTGAGAGTCTAACGAAATGAAAAGAACAATTGAAAGGTATAATTTTGCCATGTAAGAAGAATATCCATTATAGCAATTACAATGTGTTATCTTGTTTCTCACTAAAATAATTACATATGTTTCATGAATAATTTACATTAAAATTTTATATGATTAGACTCATTTTTTGGTTTGTTTTCAGAATGTATTACTCATTTTTAAAAATATAGAATAATTAATTGCCCTCTACTTTCAAACACCTTAAATATAATCTATGTGCTAGTAACAGCTCTCTACATTCATTGAAAGTACTGTATATGTCGTGTATAGTGCATATATAATGTATGTCCATAAATAAGTTCATATGTATAGGTGTGTGCATTAATTCAATGACATTTGATCTAAATATGTTGAACTGTATGATGTATTAAAGTAATTCATCAGAGAATAAGCTTGTTCTCTGAATTTGTGATTGGACTAACAATGAATTCAGGGGACCATAAGGAATTGTAATTAAGACCAACATAATGGTTCAGCATATAAAGGTGTCAGCAACAAGCCCTGTGACCTATGTTTGATCTCCATAACCCACATAATACAAAGAGAAGCAACTCCTACAAGTGGTTACCTGACATACACATCGTTTCATGGCAGTTATACTCATAAACACACACACATGCACACATATATGCACACATACACAAGTAAGTATAATAAATATTTTAAAGAAAATTTTTTTAAATAATAAATAATTAGGTTTTATCACCAGTGTCCAAATATAAAAATCCAAGAGCTTTCCTCTTAGATAATGGAGTGGCTAATTAGAAAAGTTTCAAGTGTGTTGTTCAAAAACCACTGATTCTGAACCTTTTGAGTTCAGAATCAACCTCCTTTTGTTGCTTACTCAACAAATGTCATAATCATATTGTGTGTCAGTCTCTGTAACTATAAAAGAAAACTCTAGAATTGATGTTATCAGGTATCCTCAGGACTAAACTTCTATTAGCCTATTTAAGTTACGAATCCAACATTTTTTTTTGTTTTTTTTTGTTTTTGTTTCTGGTTTTTTTTTAGATATTTTCTTTATTTATATGTAAATTTCTCCTTTTCCAGTTTCCCCTCCAAAAAAAGCAAACAAATAAACAAAAACAAGAAGAACAAAACCCTGTTGCCTCCCCATGCCTGCCACTCCACCCTCTCCCACTTATTGGCCCTGGCATTCCCCTATGTTGGGGCACAGAACCTTCACAGGGCCAAGGTCCTCTCCTCCTATTGATGATCAAATTTGCAATCCTCTACTATACACATGATGCCAGAACAATCAGACCCACCATGTGCAGTCCTTGGTTGGTGGTTGAGACCTTGGGAGCTCTGAGGGTACTTACCCTGTAAAAATAAGGTGTTGAGCTTTGACCTTTTGCTATGTAATGTAATGTTAAATACTGGCTCCCAAAAATGAGAGATTCTGAGTGAAGACTCAAGTGACATGTGACCTTGCCCTCCAAGTAATTCCTGGCCACAGCCTATATAACTAGGCAAAATTGAGGTAGGCAAAGTTTAGGGTTCCAGAATTACATAAGGTTAAGAGGAAGTTCCCCAATGCTAGACTCAGGTGTCTCTATGCCCATGAGTGTTCCAAGTTTATGTTTAAATTTATTGTTTTCTATTTAAGCAGAAGATCTAGGCTAGACTCCTGTCTTTATTTTGTAATTTCTACAGAATATCTGCAACTGAGTGATTTACAATGGACAGAAATTTATTTAGTTCATGCTTCAGGAGGCCAAGAACTCCAAATACTGGGGCTGTATCTGGTAAGGAATTCTTTCTGAGTGACCCGTGACAGGAAAGGAGAAGGCAAAGGGAGAACAGAAAGGAGAAGGAGAGGAAGACAGGGGGATAGAGAGAACCTAAGTTATCCCTTTAGGTCTGGAATCCACTCATGTGATAATTCTCCCAGTATCACAGTGATAGCATTAGTTCATTCTCTAGAGCTACGCTCTTGTGACATAGTCATCTCTTAGGAGTCCCACCTTTCAACACTATAACATTGTATGTATAGTTTCTTATATGAACTTTGAGGGACATCTTTGAACACTATCAGATGGCGAACACTAGCACCATGTATTACATTTCTTTAATTTGTAATACATACTATACATGCTTGACAAAAGTAGTGCATACAAATGTGAGCAGATGTAAACATCTATGACACAGATATATGCATGCATGCTTACACATTGGCAGGGAGAGGGATGGAAAGAGGGAGGAAAGAAAGGAGAGAGAGAGGGAGAGAGAAGAGAGAGAGAGAGACAGAGACAGAAAGAGACAGAGAGACAGAGAGAATAAGTCTTCCTGATTGCACAGAAGGCCAGACTGTAGGTAAAACTCTGTCACTCACCTAGGTGCAGATGTGGCATCTGAAAGGAAAGAAACAACCTCACCTATGTAAATCTTGCAAACAAAACCTGAATGTTATTGTGGTTGTTACTTCCCCTACAACATTCACAGAATTGCTCCACTCTCCTGAGTTAAATGAGAGGAAGTCTAACTCCTAGACTCTAAGCCTGCCTATGGGCACTGCTGTGGCCTGGAGACAGTTTCTCGATCCCTCCCTGTCTCACTTTACTCATGAGGATGGCTCCTAAGCCATTTTCTCACTAAGACAGTGTGACCACGTTCTGTCTGTGTGAATGGTTTGAAGGAAGATGGTGACAAATTAGGCTGGGCAGGAAACAGAGCTTTTATAGAGCTTGAAAACTACTGAAGTAAAATAAGAATAATAAAATTCTATATCAAATAATTTAGAAATTTGTCATTTTAACTTCTTTCTAGAAAGCTGTGCTCTTCAATCCAGTAATCCTTGGTTTTATGTATATATTTTTCAGCAATAAATGAAAACTATAAAAAGCTTTATTAAACAGCTTAATTGATTTATTAAACAGTTTAATTATAATGAATTAATTAAAATTAAATTGTTAAAGACAATAATTGTTATTTTTCTTATAACATTGACTGCTTTCCTTGATTTTTGGGGGACATGGATGTAAAGTAAAATTAAAGACATTTTGGTTTTCTTCAATGCCATAGTATGATAGCAAAAAATCAAAGGGAAAATTAAAACTTGGCTAGTCTTTAAGCCTGATCTTTACTGTTAGAATTCTTAAAATTTCTATAGTTTTAATAGAGTTTTAAATCTGATTCTTGTTAGTTTGTCAAATACTGGCATTTCTCATATAAAGATGGTTTATGGCTGCCTAAGTGAAACAGAAATTATCTGAATTATTGTGATGCTGTGTGTGGTAGACATTATGGGAAGCAGCTTGTAGACATTGCCTCATCTCTCTCTCTTTCTCTCTTCTCTCTCTCTCTCTCTTTCTCTCTCTCTTTAAAATGCTATTCTAGGAGGAACTGTAACATCCATTTTAGAAAAGAGAAGAGTAGATTCCACACATTTTGGTCAGAAGGGTTGTAAAAATGGTGACATGGGCTTTGAAGCCTTCTTCATTTTACCTCAAAATTTTCAGTTCCTTTCTTTTTCTAAAAGGTTTTAAATTTTTGAAATTATTTTAATTATATGTGTATGTTTTAGAGTGTATGTGTACATGAGAACATGTGTCCTGAGAGTCCAGAAGAGGGGATCATATTTGTTGGAGCTGGAGTCATAGGCAGTTGTGAGTCTGAGTTGGGTTCTGGAAACTGAACTTGGGTCTTCTGCAAGAACAACTGAGCCCCTATCCAATTTCTCTAAACGTCATTGACAAGACTCTGCCTGATAATTTTCCAATGCTTTATTTTATTTGACTATTTACCATGGTATAAGAAAACTTAGAGTTAATGGCTTCATCCTTTTGTTCATTGTATGTTCTCTGTGGCTGTGGTATTTTTGAATCTGATGACAGAATGACAGCTTCTATTCAGTGACCAACATCCCAAGTGTGTTCTACTGAACAGGTATCTAAATGCTCCTTTCTATGTGCCAGATACTAAACTCTTTACAGACAAAAACTAATTCACTTTTCATTTTAGTAAAAAGAATAAACACGATCACTACCCTCAGTTTTACAGAGGAAAAAAAATCAAACCACAGGACGGGTTTTGCTAAACGCTCAACATCTTCTACCTAGGGTACGGCTGAGCGTATGATTCTGATGTCAGGTCCAAAGGCTCAGACTGCTAATTAATGCACTGTAAGTGGATTCTTGCTTAGGGGGGTTTATGTTTGTCTGTTTTGTTTGCTTGTCTGCTAACTTTCAATACTATCTTCCTACCTTACACTGGCAAAGCCTTGAGCCCAGATTGATTGCTCTGGCTGCTGGCATCTGCTTCCCATCTCTCTCTGGAGTCTCCACTGAGATCCCAGTGGAACGATCCAGCTTGCAGGCTTGCTGCATACTAGCCACTGTACAAATAGGCTGTAAATATGCAAGTTGGGAAAGGAAGTAAATATGGGGAATATGGTACTTTTAATTGTACTGTCCTATCTTCGTTGTACATGGAGCTTTCTGTGATCTCTGAACAGTTTTACTGTGAGAAGGATCCTAGGAATTAAAGCAGAAAGCATGGGGCTCGATTTTGCAGTTAGTTCATGTTAGTTATTAACAGAGACTTTAGACCAATGTGAAAAGTTAGCTGTTCCATGCATGGCTACATTCCTCAGAGTCTTATACTTGAACAGGAAGGTCTTGGCTCCCCTGAGTAGATGAGTTCCTGCTTTTAGAAAGCTGAGCAAAGACAAAGGCCATCAGCACACTGGTGGGTGGGGGCGGTCCTGAAAGGTGGGGGATTTTGGCAATCTGCCTATTACATCAATTATGTACCCTCCCTTTCCCCACCTCCTACCTTCTCTACTCCCCACGGGGTGCCTAAGAAAACAATCGCGTTATATTAACTTCGCTTTATGGAAAAACTCAGCTACCATATTTAACACACTGGTTATGGGTTCATTAAAAACTGCCTTAAAAAGTTGGCCCCGATGCTAAGCAATATGAAGAGGAAGAAGCAAATTGTATTGAAAACTCAGGAATTTCCAGCTGTTAGAATGAAACACCCCAAGGGCTGCAGAGATGTAATGTCTCAAGAATAGAAAGAAAGTGCTGACAGCGACCATTTCTGACTGCACCCACAGTTAGTAGACATGCAGGTGATCCTGATGAGCTAAAGCTTCCTTCTCTGTCGGGGGACAAACGCTGCAACTGTAGTAATAATGGGTGCATAAAGAGACCCCAGCAAGAGTGTAAGTGAAAGGGATGGAGCTTTCCTGAAGACATGAATATCAAAGGCGGATGCAGGGATAGGACACAGTCAATCAGCTTAGCTGGTGATGGCGAGCTCCAGCTGTGATAAAAAATATGAGGCAAAATAGGAGACAAATCTGATAAAACGCGTATTTTTAAACTGCTGTGCTTGGGACCGCATGGTTTAGTGTTTGGGCTCTCTCCACAGCTCAGCTTCAAACAGCTGTGGCTCTCGGTGCCTCTCCCTGCTCTGGAAGGCCGCTCCTCAAAGACAGGGCGGACATTTTTGGCATGGTATGATGCAGAAGTTTGCCTTGGCACCTTTGCATTGAAACGGGACTCTGGATAAATAAAGTTCAGCCGTTCCCAGTCCCGCCAGACCTTCAAGCTCCACAAATACGAGTATTCAACCCCCTGCCCTCCCCACTGAAAAGGAAAATGTAACTGCCGTAAGATTGTTTCCCTTAAATAAACACCAAACATGTTCACAAAAAGCTGCTCTCCATTCTGATATTAAACCCAGTAATTACTCTGGGAACCTACGCCTATAAATTCTCTTATTTGGGAAGGTAAAAATGTGAAGCGGGAGAAACTCAGTTCAAAAAAAAAAATGTAGAAGTGTGTCCTCTCTGTCCATGGGCAGAGTATTCTGCTTTGAATGCTCTTCGGCACAGTACACAGCTCACTCTACTGCAGGGAAAATCATTACACCCCACTGTTTCTATGAGGTACCTACCTTTCATACTCAGGAAGCCCGACTGAGGGCATAAGTATTCGAGGTAGAAGGAAATCGATGCCCTCCAATGTGTTAGAGTTTATTTTCTGTGTCTGGGAAGGCATGTTTCCCCCGGATTTATGAGGAGATGGAATCTTTGAAAGTAGAGGCCAGGGTTGTGGCATCCTGTTGGAAAACCAGTCCCTTCACCAGGAGCTTAAGTGTCTGCGCAGAGTGTCTGCTTGTCTCTTCAGGTGGCCTCCGTCCCACTAATTGAAATAATAGAAGTCAGCTCTCCACCCCTCTCTGAGTACAGTAACTCTCTTCCTGTGGTCACTCAGGGTGGAACCAGGATAATAGTAACTTACAGTTTATGTGCAAACATTGAGGTGTGTGTCTGTGTGTGTGTGTGTGTGTGTGTGTG
>NW_022196898.1:90924131-90933411 GCF_008632895.1 Mastomys coucha
GTGTGTGTGTGTGTGTGTGTGTGTGTGAGTGTAAGCATCTGGCCATTTTTTCTCAGAGGTGTCAAGCATGCATGTGCACGTGGGGTCAGCAGTCAATCCTAGATGTCACTCCACAGCACACAGTTCCCTGGGGTTCTCACTAGCCTACAACTCTCATTCAGCTAAGCTGTTTGGCCCGGGGTCTTCGCCTTTTTCCATCCCCTCAGATCTGAGGTTACAAGTGCACGCCATTACACCCAATTGAAGTTCCAGTGAGTTCTAGATCTCAGCCTCAGGTCCTCATGCTTGCCCGGCAATACAGTAAGCAGTTTACCAACTGGGTGACCTCGTCAGCCCTGCCTCCGCCCCCCCAAAAAAACAATAGGGAATTTTTGTTTTGTTTTTTTTTGTTTTGGTTCTTTTGCATCCACCTCTGCATCTTAACTTGGCCTCTTGCTACAAGTAGCATTGATTCATTAGTAACCAAAGAATACCCTGGGTTTCCATGCACAGTTAAAAATGGTTTAGTATAAAAAATGGTTTAGAGTAGTTTAGGTTGCTAAAGAATTATGCTCTTTCTGAACTAAAAATCTTCTCACACTTTCAATAAAAGCAGACCTCATTCTATTTAATAGATCGACCTTTATTCCAGAAAGGAAAAAGACAATATAGCAACAGAATAAATGAACTTGTCGTCTTGTTGGCCAATTTGTTCTCCTGCAGCATTGACTTTTCTCCACTTTGTATTTAACGGGAACTTGTCTACTTCCCCTCTGCTTCTTTGTACTTTTTGCCCTTTCCCCCAATCTCTTCTATTAACAGTATCTTTCTCTCTCTCTTTCCAGAAAGATGAGATTAGGTTCTTATCTTGCTCTTTTAATGTCCTTCTGCTTCTTTAATTTAGGTGGAAGCCACAGCTGTGCTGACCAGGGCTTTGTCCCAGGCCATCGTGCCACATCTGTGGGTGAAGCTACTTGCTGCACCACAAGGTCAATGCCTTCCAGCTCTATGTGGGGCATTCCCTTTGACTGACCCAAATTGGAAACAATTTAGACTTTGCTTGTGGCCTTCCCACCACCATTCCCATTCTATTTCTGTGTGTTCCCAAGTCCTCTTTCCTTCAGGCAAAGATAGATGAGAGTTACCACTTTTTTTTTTATTGTCATGGTGCCATGAGGTGTTTTATTCTGCAGATGACAGTCTTTCCCACACCTGTGAACACACAGATAAGCAGGGCAGTGAATAAAAACTTGGTTCTTAAAGGCTGAGATATGGCAGAGCCCCAGGCACGTGGGGCTGTAGGCTTCCATCCCAGGGCAGCCTCCTTTACGCTTTCTTCCAACTGCTTGTGTAGTAAAGTGTTATTTTAACGTTTGATTTTTACAATTGTTTATTAAATTCTGTGTGAAAATGACATACTACAGAATCCATCTTGAGAGCCAACCCTGTGCCAAGTAATCAGCCCTCAGTGAAAGGAGCCAAGTTCTGAGGTTGAATCACAAAATAGAGTTCTAACTCAGACAGGCACATATTTATACAGTGACGTTAACCCGCTAACAAGCACTGTAGTCCTGTGAGAAAGGAACAGTAGAAACGGCAGGCGTACGTTTTGAGGACTATGTTGGCCAAATGATAATCTTCCATTTGCATGATGGAAAGGGAGGTGAGTTCCCAAGGAGAACAGAACATGGGCAGTACAGAAGAATGTGTAAAGATGACACAAGAAATAAATGATTGGGAAATCCCACTGCTTAGAGCTGGTTCGAGATGCTTTAGGTCCTGGCATGTTCACTCAATACATTCCCACTAAGTCCCCCACTGGTTGTCTGATAGACTGAACATGTTTAAAGCATACAATGTTTGGAGACACTACAGGGGGCTTGAAGTATCTGAGAATCCCTGGACCCCTTTGTGGATAGACTGTTCATGATATCACTTGTAGGGAACTACTTCTTCAATAATGAGTCACACAAAAGCCAACAAGCTTAGAGTTAAGGCACATTATTGAGTGTCTAACAAATATTTGTATATGAAAGGTCTGAAGTGAGGTTGATAACTGTTTATTTACAACAGAAAAAGAGGATAGAAAAATGTACAACTTGAGAATGTAGCTTAGTACAAGAATACTTGACTAACATGTTCAAGGTCCTACATTCAGTCCCTGATACTGAAAAAGAAATGCAGTGAGCTCTAAAGAGATGACTTGGCAGCTAAGAGATAGACGGATCTTCTGAAGGGCCAGCTATTGACTTAGAACACCCACATAACAGCTCACAACCACTTGTAACTCCAGTTTAAGTGGATCTGATATTATCTCCTTATATACATGAGCACTGCATACACTTCTGCATTTTTTTTAATGAAATAAATGCAGAAAAATCAAATTGAGGTTGCATTGGCAATGATTCAGGGATGGCAAGATAGTTCAGGGGGTAAAGTACTTGCTGCCAAGTCTGATGATCTGTGTTTGATCCCTAGAACCATATGATGGACAGGAAGACTGAGTTGTCTTCTGACTATGCATGTGCTACGGCATGTGTACAAGCACGTATGCATGCACACATGTGCACACAAACAGCTAGGTAGAAGATAGATAGATAGATTGATAGATAGATAGATAGATAGGTAGATAGATAGATAGATAGATAGATAGACATACAGATAGATGGGGTACAAACAGAAGAGAATGATGTGAGAGAGTTATACTTGTGCAAATCAAAAATGGTCAAAAATTCTCAGAAAGAATTACAGAATATGTCAAAAGCAATAAAAAGGGAGAGGGGACAAATAGATTCAAAACTATTATCTCAATTAGAAGTATCAAAAAGGTAGCACAAAATATGAAATTAACTAATAGAAACTATGGAATCAAAAGTATAATTATTGAAATGAAAATTCCCTATTGTTCAACATCAGATCTGAACTGACAGAAGACAGGATCAGTGAACTTCAAGTTAAATGAGAGGAAAATCGTCCATACTTCTTGTTCAGGAAGTGTTGTCTTAATACAAAAACTATAGATAAAGACAAAACTAAGCTAGAGACCAACATTATTTATGGATATTATTATAAAAATCTTCAACAGAATAATAACCACACCCAATGTTTTCAAAAGGCAAAAAGGTAGAGAGCATGGCTCTTATCTCTGAGAGCTTGTAACTGATAATTCTCATCTCTTGGTAGGAAACAAAGAGCTCATGTTGAAACAAAAATAGATATCTCCCTGAAGGACAGCTTCCAGTGAGCCATCTCTGTCTGCCATGTTCCCCAGACTCTACAAATTCCATGACCTAGCAAATTTTATCACAGAAATCTATAAAGTTTCAACACAGAAAACCCAGTCGATGCAATAGAACGTAAGGAGAAGATACACTTAGTAGTTAGAAATCAAATGGAACTCTATCAACTTGTAAAAGTATGTGAGAGAGGAAGAAAGAGGAGATTGTGGAATAAATGTAATACTTTTCCTACAGGCTTGTCTATTTAACACTTGATTTCCAGGTGATGGTGTTGTTTGGGGCTTTATCAAATCTTTAGGGCAGGCATCATGAAAGGCATAGATGGTTATTGAAAGCTGGCTTTGAAGGAAGTACCTATTTTTGATTCTGTACTGAGTATTCAGCTTTGGGTGAAGCTATGAGAAGCATCTATCATAAGCTCTCAAAGCCGAGTATCATGCTTGTCTAGTATCTATGCTTCACCCAGTGAGGTTCTATGTCATGTGAGCCACAGGGAACCAAAAGAGTCAAAATGAACTGGTCCTTCCTTAAGTTACCCATGTCACATATTTATCACATCAATGAGAGAAGCAACCATTACTATATACAATGTTAGTTGTTAATATTATTTTCAGAGTATATATTATTATAAGTAGATAATTATTATATAATCACATATATTCATAGGAAATCTCTTACACAGACACACTAAAAAATTTTACAAATGCCTTTTTTCTAAAATAAATAGGAACAAGACAAATATGTCCACTTTCTTCACTTTTGTTCAACACCATATTAAGAGTACATACCAGAAATAAATTTAAAATGTAGAAATTTCCAACAAACCACAGAACCACAGTTCAAAATAACCAAGCTCAGTTAATTTGCCAGAAACAAGAAAAATATATGAAAATAATATCAATTTTTATTTACATAGATTAGCAATGACCTATCTAAAATATAAGCTAGAAAGGTAATTATTTGCAATAATATCTAAGAGAAGAAATATAAGACTGAATAAATTTAACAAAAGAAATACAGGCATTAAAGAAGACAAACAGTATTTCATCTCAAATGCATTGATTAGAAGGTTTAATCCTTTTAAGATAACAACCCTTCTAATTCTTACACAATGTGTATTGGGTTAATGAAAGTGGGAATAGCCACCATGGATGTGGGTGGTACCTTCATTCTAAATAGAGTGAAAAGGGCAAACTGAGCATACACTTACATCTCTCTCTCTCCTCTGACTGTGCATGTGATAGGAGCCGCCACTTTACATTTCTGCCACCATGAGAAAACCAGAGAGGTGTGTGGCTGCCTTCAATGCCAGTATAGATGACAACTGAAAACAACAGAGAACTGGTGGCCAGGGAAGCCACATCATAGAACAAGAGGCTTTGTGCACTTTGGGGAAAGCATACTTCTTTTTTTTTTTCCTCTTCCACACAAAGAGTATGCAAACTTACCTATAAAAGTAAGAATTAATGCACTGTGAAAATACTGCTGTAGGCAATTATGTAAAAAAAAAAATGGTGTTCCTGCTGGCAGAGGGGGGCCCAGGTATAGGTGTTCAGGGGGGGAGGGGCATAAGTATCATGGATAGCTGTGCAGAGAGTTTGAAACAAAGTGATTAATAAGAACTGAGTTTATGTGAGATAATATTCAGTGAGAAAGGATTCAGGAATCCTCATGACATGTTGCAAAGGAAGCAGTGAGAAAGAAAGGAGAGCAGAAGCCAGCAGCCATATTCATTATTTAATAAGCATTTGCCAATGTCCTTCAAGTCTCATAACAATTCTCAGAGCTAGGTGTTGATGTTAATTTTCATTTTGCTTATTAATAAAATCTAGGTTCAAGCAAATAGTGGTTTGGATAAGGTCAACTAGGCCACCTGTAAGCGGTGGAATGTTAGGATTTGAACCAAACCAGCCTGGAGTCCTTGACTTAAATCACTTCACTAAAGGGCTTCTGTTATATGGGGTTGCGGCTGGACTATTATACTACTTGGTCCTAGCATGTCTTTTGCTAGGTTAAAGAGATGAAAAGCAGATTACAAAGATAACAAATAGTAATACCTCTATTAACATGTCTGTGTAGATCAAGCTAAAGTGATGTTACCACTACTCCTGTACCCTTCCCACTGCCCTCGGCATGCCTTTAAACTTTAACTCAGAATTTTCTGAACATTTTTATGTCTCCTAAACTGAACCAAATTTCTCATCCCAACATTATTCTAAGCAATAAACTCATGTCATTTTTTTTCTCACTTGCTGATCACTTACTAGGTTCTCTGACTCTAAACATAGTTCCGCATGCTACATTTTTGAGAGAACAAATTCTTACCAGTTATGAACTTGTGAACTAGTAGTAGAGACAGAAAGAAAATAATATATAAGGGAAGCATTCTACTATGAATTAAGAATGTTCTGAGCTATCATGGCTGAGTGGCAAGGAAGAGGTGGATAGAGCCTTGCTAATACTAGGAGGGACTGAGTCATGCAGCATCCATGCATGCCATGATGTTAAGAACTAAGACACCCTATTCATAGGATTTCCCCATTTACAAACTATTCACTAGTCTCTAGGACCCCTCACTTTGATTATAGTCAAGAATCAGAGTATCTAAGGCAAATATCCTTAAAGATATCCTAGGATATCTCCTCACAAAATGACATGTTGAGGCAGGATGTAGAAAGAAATAGATTCTCCACCAGGGGAGTGTAGCAGGTACTATGTCACCAGAGTGCGCCAATCATTTCTTGACTCTCCATGAATAATACAGACTGGCTGGGTTTGAAAACCTATCATTTTCAAGTGGTCTATGGACCCTAACCACATTTTTCTTTCCTCCCACCCAACCAAATTGTCATTTACTTTATCAGACACATATGAAATTGTTCCAATCTGCCGCCTCCCTACGTCAGCTCCTTTAGACCAATGATCCATTACCTGCACATCTTTGAACGCCCACTAGTTTATCTTTATCAGGTAGGCATAAAGGTGTTTGGGAAGAAAGGCAAGAACTAAGTTGTGATGTTGCCCACGCTATCAGTCTGTACCATATCCTGTAATGATACTTACAAGTGTGATCTGAAGGGCTTCAAAGGAAAGAGGAGGAATGGGGATTCTGTGATGGACTGAGTTCATCCTAATTTACATGTTCTAATTAACACCACTGTGAAGATTCTCTGTAGTACCCAGTGTGATGAACACCTGCCCAAGTTCTACCAATAAAAGGCAAACTCTTTGCTCTAATGTAGTAGCCTGCTTTTATGTATGTGTGTACTTGTAAGTGCAGGCCTGAGGTCAATAGTCTCTATCTTGTGTTTTGATTCAGAGTCTCTCGGTGATTCTTGATCTCACCAATGTGGCTAGGTTTCTGGGCTAATGGGTCCCAGCGCCCTCCTGCTTTGATGCTGCAGTACTGGGATTACAGACCCAAGCCACCAGATCCATCGTCACAAATGGATGCTGGGAATTTGAACTTGTGTCAGGAAGCACTTTACCCCTGAGTTGACTTCTTGCTCTTAGAACCTTTTTTTTTTCTACCACAAAATTCAACTATCCTAACTCTAAAATAATTTAAACTACTTAAAAGAAGCAAAACAAACCCCATATTCTGGTTCTTCCTTATTTCTTATGAAACAGTCAGGTTATGGATTACAAACTTCCTTTTGAATTTCAACTACTGGATTACACCAGGGATGGGATCTACGCAACCAACTTTCTTCAAATAAATCAAGTCTTAAACTCCCACACAAGTCATTTCATGTGGACATACTTTATCCTTTCCAGTAGCTGCCTAGTCCTTAGGCTGTCCGGTTCGTCAGATACATTGTTTAAAAGGCACTGGGGGCAGTGGTTAGAGGCATTTACATTTTTATTTTCTGCTGTTACTAACAAGACCAACTTTTTTCCTTTTTTGTTTAGTTACTGAACAAAGTTATTTCTTTAGCAGCTAGATTATTTCTATGAGTGACCCAATATTAACCAATAAAGTATATATATATATATATATATATATATATATTATATATAAAATCTGTAGGCTTCTTTCCAATTACTTAAGAGGAAGAACTGGTATCTTACCTTTAACTGTCAACTTGACACAAGTGAAAGTCATCTTAGGGGGAAATTAATTCCGAGGTCAGCTTTGCCTGTGGACATGAATTTTATTTGGTATAGGAAGGCCAAGCCCACTGAGGGCAGTACCATTCCCCAGGAAGATAGTCATTGTCTGTAAAAGAAAGCTGGATAAGCCTATGAGCAGGAGAGGTAGCCAGCAGCATTCTTCCCTGGTTTCCGTGTCTAGCTTATGCCCTTACTTCCTTCTGTGATGGACTGTGACTTGGGAATATAAGCCAGACAAATCCATTCTCTCCTACACTGCTTTTCATCAGAAGGTTTTATCACACCAATGGAGAAAAAATTAGAAAAGCTGGCCATGGATCTTGGATCAGTATGCAATGAATATTACAGATAAGGAGACCTAAACATAATATAGTTACCTCAAAAATAAAGACCTACCTGAAGATAAAGAGCTTGATGTCTTTATTTTGATTCCCAGACACAATTAGTCCTTCTGCCAATCAATGTAGGATGTGAGATCAAACAGAAAGTTTATCGTACCTGTTTCCTGCATTTTTCCACAAATATTTTTGCTCTATAATGCTAAAGAGATTATGTATTTTTAGACTGACCTGTTTGGGATTTGGTCCTCTGGTCAAAATAAAGCCAATACACTATGGAGCATGTGACAGAGAAAGGGAGAAGGAGAAAGATCAATTTTCTCAGTTATTCTGCACCCTTCTTCATCGGTTGCCATTCTCTAGTATAAAGATATCTATTTAGATGGGATGTACTAAGATTGGCTCATGTGATTACGGTAGGTTGTTTGAAGTCTGTAAAGTGTAAGTTCAATGGCCTCAGAAGACTCTATGAGGGATGACATGCCCAAGTACTAAAGTAGAAAAAATCTGAGAACTCACATAGAAGGCCATGGCAGTCTGGAGTCCAAGTTAGAAGATAAATGTCTGCCCAATCTTAGATGAGAAGGAAAGCTAGGAGGAAGAAGATACACTGACTATGGGTCTTTTCTAGCTTCTTATCTAGAAGATGATGCCTACAGATTCAAAGGATTGGACTTCCCCACGTATTCCATGTAGCCTCCTTCACTAACCTCAGCTGGAAACTGGAACACCTCCATAGATATTCACCGTTGAACTTTCCTGGACCTCTAGATATTCCTCACCTAGTCAAATGGATACTTAACGAACACAATTTCTTTTTAAACTTTTTAAACTTCTTTAACTCCTTGATGTCTTTCCCACATCTATCCATTTATTTAATTTATTCTCTCTTTCCCCTTATATACCACGTATATATATGTAAATTTTGTAATTTCTAATGAAGATGATAATTATGATATAATTTTAATAAAATAACAGAATTGATATTACATTTCATGTGGAAACTGAAAGACTACTCTTTTTCTTAAACATTCTTCATGTTTTTTTTTAAATTTTGTTTATAGCTGTCTTATACTAGATAATTCATCTATCATAATTAATGGCTTTTATATAAGAAACATACTTTTCCTATATATATTTTGTGAATAGTAAAGTCACAAACTAATTCACATTACTTCAAAATGATTCATTAATTCTTTTATATATTTTACAGGTGAATTTATTGGAAAATAGTATTTTATTCAAGCTTATATCTTATGTTTTCCTTTGTTCTTTTACAGAAGTTGAAGTTCCATGTGGCAATAGCAAATGTCCCTATGTTCTTTGTTGATTGGTGATAATGGCTTTACCCTTTAACCAATAAGCATGTGATTAGTCAGAAGTTTCATGATTTGATTTTTTTATATAAATAATTCATTTTTGGCACAACTAGAAGTTATAACTGAAAGAAATATGCTAAGTAAAACTAATATCACTGATAAAGTCAATTAATTTCCAGTAAAAAGTCAATGAAAATTGGTTTCTTGTATTATAGTAGGAAGGAAAAATTCTTTTTTTTAAAAAAACTTTTATTGCATTATGATGAGAAAAGTTACATGATTTCAATTTATC
>NW_022196898.1:90935459-90941582 GCF_008632895.1 Mastomys coucha
TGCTACCTGCCCTTGCTAAATCTGACTGGAGCCTGCCTTCCTGTGATTCTTTTTGTGTCAGAACTCCTCAGAATCAAGCTGACTCTGTGATCCTGTGATTCTGGAATCCTGGTATCCTGGGCTTGTTAAATCACCTGGGAGTGTGGCTTTCTCTGTGAGTTGTGGGACTGGCTGCAGAGCTTGTGCCCAAGGTCTGTTCAGAACACTAACCCAGAGAGACCGGAAGGAAGTGGAGTCACTGGGCTGGTGGAGTTCCTGTGTGCCTGGTCCCTCTAGACCCAGTTACTCCCAGTGTTTTGACAGATGTTGGTTCCTGCTCACCTCTGATCCTGGGTGTGTCAGAGTGCCTGGGAGTGGAAATTCCTCTGGGTGTTGTGGGACTGGCTGTGGAGCTTGTACCCCTGGTCTGCTATGGACCCCAGCCCAGACAGACCACAGGAAAAATTCTTATAAGGAATCAAAAGCAGTCATAAAAGCTCAATGAAAAGAAATTCTGCCTGCCTGGTATAAATACACTTGCAAAACATAGTAAATGGATTTTTAAAATTAAGATAGTGTTTTTGTATATTGAACCAATAGGTCTTTGATAGGGTAGTTGATTTAGCAAGTAAAAAATATGAGATTCATAAGTTTGTAAATAAGACAACACACAATGCTATAGTTTAAGTATGGCCCAAGTAATGGTTCGAGCACAGTTCAAATAAACATTATTTATCACTCATCTGAAGTTCAAAATTAACTGGAAATCTGTATTTTATTAAGCATTGTGAGTGACTCATTGCTGTGTGTCACTGGGATAAAGTAATAGAAAAACCAAGTTCTTCCTCAAAGAACACTCATAGAAGCAGCAAAGTTACATCTGTCATGTAACTCAGATCAAGTCTGGGTGCGGGACTTCAGCTCAGTGGGAGAAAATAAAGAAATTATTTCAAAATTACCACTGAGACTTTGACTTTCCACTGAAGATAGTTTAAAACCTAGGTCTTACTTTACTCCTTAGAATTAATATTCCTGAAAGCAAAAATAAATAAATAAATAAATAAATAAATAAATTGTAAAATGAAGTAAGTTTCAGAGTGTCTGTTCATTTTCTAAATCAGGCCTCTTTTTAAGAAGAGGTATAAGATTAAAACCTCATAAAAAAAAAGATATAGACAGATTTTACTTCAATTAAAATTTCAGTAAGTCTGCAAAAAAACAATAGTGCAGGAAGGTTTATAATAAATCAAAATAAAATATTAAATACATGTTGATTAAGAGAAAAGCTTGAGAAAACTGAAATAGAATGTAGAAAGTATACAAATAGGATATTTTCAGTCAATTATTAATAAAGAAAATTCAGATCAACAAGCCACCAATTTTAACCTCTAAAGTTGCAAGAAAAAGGTAATATGTAATCTTGACCTCAGAAGAAGTTATGGGAAAGTATTTAGGAGCACACTATATGTATCATGAGATTCGGAGGGCACTTTGGCCTTGTTTGGCAACATATTTTCTTTTGAAAAAATTCTTTGACTCAGAATTCCTATCCCCAACCTCCTGCCTTAGCAATTTCACCGGCCTACATATGAAAGAACAGATACAAATGTCTACCCATCATAGTTGCATTTCCATCTTTGCTAAAGTGCTTTCAATGCAAATTGATCAGTGGTCTCCATGGTTATCAGGGCTTCACCTTTGTTCCGTAGTACAGTTATTAAAATTCCATTTGCAGATACAATTGACATTAGTGATCTTGGAAGAAGAGATAATCTTGGATTAGCCAGGTGGAGTCTAGATGCAATAGTATCTTGTCTTAGGTATTTTACTGTTGTTGTGACTAAACATCATGTTCTAAAGCAACTTATGGGGTAAAGAGTTTCTTTTGACCTAGGGTTCCAGAGACAGAGTCCATAATGGTGGAGGAGGCCCGATAGCGGGCAGCCAGAGCAGTAAGGCAGCAGACTGCCTTTTCATCAGCAATTATGAAGCAGACAAGGAACTTGAAGTGGGACAAGGCTTTAAACCCCCAAAGCTGGTCCCCAGGGATGAAAGGGAAAGAAGGGGTTCAACACACAGAGAAGAAACCAACGGAAAAACAGAAACCAGACCAATCTCCAGAGGCTCTCCTTATAGAGTAGTAATATAGCCAACAGTCAAATGCTACGGGTGTCTCTCAGAAATCAGCGGAGGCAAGAAATGGATGTTTCCCAAGAGTCTTAAAGAGAACATGCCTCTGATGTGTCCTTGATTTCAGCCAACTGGGACTAATTTCAGGCATTTAGCCTGCAGAATTATTATCTTAAGCTGTCTGCTTTGTGATTATTTATTAAATTGGTCAATAAAATGAGCCACCAAAGAGAAAGATTATACAAATTATGACATGTATAGAAACTTAATAAATATGAAGGTCTGAGAGATGGCTCAGTGGGTAAAATGCTTGCCATACAACTATGACATCGTGAATTCCATCCCAGGACACAAGAAAAAGTTGGCTATGGCAACTAAGTGTAAAGCTCCATTGCTGGGAGGGGCAGAGACTCCCTGAGCTTATTGGGTAGTCAGCCAAGGCAATAACTACTCCTTATTCAGTGATCAAAACAGTCTTATCAATTAAGGTGGAGAGCAAGAGAAAGACATCCAGTGTCATTTTCTGGCCTTCTAATTCACACACAGACAGAAACAAAACACTTCACACACACACACACACACACACACACACACACACACACACATATTCATACACATACCTACATAAAAGAAATTTTATCATTTCAAACATGATATATCCACATTGTACGGAATATATTCCTGGGTAGCATTTACAGTTGCACTGAAGGCATGGCCTCTTGTTATAGGGAAGAACAACTCATGCACACAACTCTTCATGTTATTTTTAAGTGTAAGATGTAGCTACCTATAGGAAAAGCTCAGGTTACAGAGAAAAAAAGCTTCTAAGGTATTGTATTTTCATGTCTTCACAGCGTACCTGTTTGTGTATATTACTTGTATAGTTCTTAAAGGAAAGAGCTCTGAGAGTTTCCATCTCACTTCATTTTTAGAGAATCTATATATCCTGATAATGAGCCAAATGGAATCTCTACTCAGTGCTGTCTCCAGCAGACTTAAAGTTCCTTGAGAGTAAGCGCCTTGCCTGTCTTGTTCATTTCTGTCTCCAGTCCCAAGTGCAATGCTGTCACCTAATACATGCTCAGAAAAAAAGTGGGAATGAATGATGGGCATGAATGATGGGCTGTAACACCCATCAGCAACAGCCAAAGGTGAGCACACCCATGAACTGACAGTGAAGGCAGTCAGTGCACTAAGAAATGACAGCACATGCCTTTGTTTCTTCCGGCCCTCGTCGCTAAAACTATGACAGAAACAGCGGATTACCTGGGAACATACACCGAATGGCCCATCTCTGCTCCCGTCAGATAACTAACTCCCTGTCATATGGTTGGAGTAGTATAAGGGTTTCAGGTAATGCTGCTGTTACTGTAATATTCAAGACTCTTGTCCTGCACAGACAGCATGATACATCAAGGTTGCATGTCAGGGCAGAGCAAACCATATATCGTTGGTAGGAAAACAGCATGGCTCCTGTCCTGTGGAAGTTTCCAGGGCAGATGACCAGTGCTTAAGCATCCATTCCTTATAAAAATGGGACTCCTCTGAATTAGACAGGGAAGGGAATTCAGCCTGTTGACTGCCTTCTGGGGTTTGTATCCTGTACTCCCTGTGGCTGTCATAGACAGGAATGTGTGGGATTAATATGTAAGAAGGTTCTAATACATAATGGTTTTAAGGATGAATTAGCCTGGAAAAAAATTCTTAGCTCCCCGCTGCCTGGCCTTATTTATAGGAATTGTAAGTTGACTTCACCAACTTTGTCCTTTACATTGACAAGTTCGATAAGATGATCTCACTTTAAGTAATCATTTGTGTTTAGGTTTTCCTCCAGCAGTTTTGTATTACAATTTAAAAATAGACTCGCCTATGCCTCTACTCATGTTAGCTGTGGTATTTTGAACTTGATTTCTGAGGCTGCTGACAGCTTTTGAAAGATTTAACTACTGGCAGCGAGGAAAAGTCCCATAGAATCTGTTCTATGAAATCTCTTCCTGGAGAGAAAAATAAAGGGGGCATCATTTAGCAGGCAATGTATCGCCATAAAAATATGGTTATGCAATAATGTCTCATTAATATGATAAATCATAACATAACCTTTTCTATTAAATGTAAAAGGCAATTTATTGAAATGAAGGCATTTTCTCTCCCCATGGCATATTTCCATAGTTGGTTCGAAGGGATATTTTTATTATTATTCAAAACCGTCATTCTGATTTGCGCAGGAGATAACAGTTGTCCGTGACATTTTTATTTCTGCATAAACAGATTTCCATGTTGGCGAAGGTTAGTACAGTAGGAATTTGTTTTTGCTTTTGGATGTACTGATACCACTCAAGCACTTTGTTGGGATGGAACCACTAATTTATCCCTTCTGCCTTTACGATCTTGTCAGTACTGCATGTCTCCCTCAGTCTTTCTAATCTAAAATAATCCCACTGAAATCCTTTGATTGTCTCTTTGGACCTGCTCCATTCCTGAAGCAGGAATGTAATGGGCTTTATGGCACTTACTTGGGAGCCATTTATCCAGCAGAACGACTATAGTTGCTTGTTTTAATAAGAATATGCTTTGTGGTAAGTGGGGACTGCTATTTAATTAGCCAAAGGGAAAGTAGCTCATGATACAATCTGTTCCAATCATCTTGGACATTAAACACAAAGTCAAGTGCAGTTATTTATGAACACGCACTTCATTTGTAGTTGCTTTGAGCAAGCCTCTTCTCTGAAACTTTATAGCATTTTCTGACTGCACTGCATTGTGGGAGGAGGAAGGGGGGAAGGAAAGGACATGAGAGCATCTCATAAAATTTTGAAAAAGAAACAGAAGGTTTACTTATTACTATCAGGGTTGTGACTACAAACCTGCCACATGGCAAGCAGGCCGAGGCTGGTACTTCTCTTTCTGCTATCTCATGGTCCCTGTCTTTAGTAAGTAGCCCCTGTGAAGTGTCACAGGATGTTAGCGAGATATTCTGAGACTACGTGTGTGGTGTTTGCATGCGTGTGTCTGCGTGATTCATGTCTGCAGTGGTGCGAGGCGGTCATTTCCTTAGATGTCCATTGCTTTCACAAGAATCACATTTCTGAAACTCTGCAATTATTATGCTGCTCTATTTTTACTGTAAACATGAAATATATATAAGAACCTTAATGAAGAACTAGCCATATTAATACTTTGAGTAAAAGTATGCACCTAGATGCATCTTCAAAAATGTCCCCTTCCTAATTACAGCTCATATTATGATATTGGGAAGCAAGTTGTGTACATTTCTAATTGATCAACATTTTGGACTAATAATTGAGGCATTCATTAGTGAGCAAAAAATAAAAGCAAAAACAAACAAAAATAAACCCAAGTAAACAGAAAACAATATTAGACTGTGTTCCTTGTTCATCGCCTCCCAGGTTCTGGTTTGATGACTACTTATAAACCTGTTCTTTCTTCTTATTAACTTATCAGAGCCATGTAGGACATGCACACCCATTCCTTAGGAAGCATCACATGAACGAGTCATGCCTATTTCCCTATGTGTACAATTGCCCTTGGTAACATCAAAGTCTAATGTGTTAGTTCTTGCATGTAACAACATCCTTGAGGTGGAAGTTTTGAAAAGTGACATTTGCACACCCTTGAACAGGCCTTCTGCAAGGCAGTGATAGGGCCCTGAGTTGGGTCTGAGAGACCATGTATAATAATACCCCTCCTCTCCCGTTTCTTATGGCATGGTTATTTTGTCCATAGGACTTATCTTATTCTATTTAAAATGACCTTACAAACTCACACTGAAGCTTCTAATCACCCAGCTTGTCATAGTAGCAACTGCAGGCTCTGTTTAAAAATGATGCTCTCCTAGAAATGCCACAGAAGTTCGGTGCCAGGACTAGAGGCAGAAGGAGGTCAGCAAGGGTACAGAGCTCTGGACGCACACAGGAGGTCAGATGTCACTGCTAAAAGATCCTCAGTGTGCTACACTGTGGCACTTTCGTGATTTTTATTTTGCCCTCGCATTTT
>NW_022196898.1:90941592-90942244 GCF_008632895.1 Mastomys coucha
TTGTGATCAACAAGTTTTTTTTTCCTTCTCCCCTTCTGTTCACATGGAAAAACAAAAAAAATTAAAATTTCTTGTTTTAATCAAAAGTACCTAGGATCTTTGCATATTAAGTCATATCCTATGCAGCTTGGAGAAGTTAGAAGAGGTTTGAGGTACTTGGTTGTTGAATAATTGACAGCCACATAGATAGGTAGCCAGGAAACAGGCCATTACAAGCAGCTCATGGAGTGAATACCAGGCTGAACCTATTTGGGGCACTTTCACTGTATAGAGAATGAAAAGGAAATACAAAGAGCAAACTCACCTTGGATCCCGTGGTCTCACACAGCCCTTGGGTACTAGGAACATCTGATGTGAGACAGAATGCAGAGACAGTAGCCACACTTCTTCCTTCTTCTGAAGCCCTGTAAAGTGCTGGCACCTGAGGTCTCCCTCGGTGGTGGGGAGTTAGTACAGAACCATGTTCTACAAACTCAGACCAGAATCAAGGACCTCAGCAGATACTTCATATTCAGTGTGATAACAGATCCACCATGGCTCCATAGTTCATGATCTTCTGAATACTAAGGGTCAAGGTTAGAATATCATAGCCAGTCCTGTGTGTGTGTCTATGTGTGTGTGCCTGTATGTGTGTGTGTGTGCATGAGAGAGA
>NW_022196898.1:90942254-90948165 GCF_008632895.1 Mastomys coucha
ACATCTTCAATTGTTCTTCATGGTTTTTTTAAAAAATTGTTTTAGTTTTGTTTTAATCATGGTTTCACTATAGTCTCAAACAGTCTGGAACTCACTTTGAAGACCAGGCTATCATTTGTGCCCCAGGCTATCCTTTGTATTAGAGATTCACCTTTGTGCCCCAAGTGCTGGGATTAAAGGCATACACCACTGTTATGGAAAATTAAAAAACAAAAAACCGAACCTGCCAACTCTCATGAGCCACGCTCCCATGCTCCTGCCACTACCACGGCTCTCTTCAGCTAGCCCACACAGCATCTGGCTTGCTTGTCCCAGGAGCCACTTGTACTTCCTCAGCCATACACCCATGTAGTCAGAGATCCCACATTCTAGTAACTAAATGGAACCGCCAACCTCAAAGTTGCATATCACAATACCCAGTAACCCAGTAAAATCAAGACTCTTAAAGCTCAACTAACCAATCAGATCAATAAAATCACAATTTACAAGATGCCAGTAGAATAATTTCAGAGCCAATTGAAAATGATAAAAGCTTTATCCCAATATTTCTAACCTTGTGAAATCATAGCTCCTTGTGGTTGGTAAATACCACACAGGTTCACATCTGCAGCCATCTTCCTTCTCCCCTACCCTAAGACACTCCCTGTCTCTGCCACGCTTAGCTCTGCCTCCCTTTTCTCTATCCAATCATAGACCTCCTCTCCACAAATATAATTGGACAGGGAAAATCCTGTGACATACCACCATGGTATCATACAACTTCCTGAACCTAAAATTCATTGATAGATAAAACTGTCTTGCCAAGAAGCTCCAATAAACTCTGAGGTCGGCTCTGTGGTGTTGGAGTTACTAACACGTGCAGCCATTTCTGCTCTTCCCCTTTTCTCTAGTGCCGCAGATCTAAACTCAGGGCTTCATGTTTGCTCAGCAAGCACTTTCCTAAGTGAATCATCTTCTCAGGACCAATCAATTTTTTTTTTAAGACCACATATTAACTTCTTGTCTAGGACTCTTTAGTATGAGGTCTTATCATGAAAACATATGATTCTGAAAATTGTTAATGCCTATAAATTCCTCAGTTTTTGTTGGCCTTTACTCTCCAATTTAGTTTACCAACCAGAGTCCTGTTATTTTAGGAACCATGAGAGATCACAACACATCAGTTTTCTCCCAACTCACGTTTATAACTCATTGACGCTAATGTGAGCTCAGGGTGGGGATTTAATATGGCTTGGTGTCTGTGAGCTCCATCTCTCCCATCGAAGGCACACAGTGTTCAGAGTTCTTGGCCATTTCATCAGAAACTTGGTTAAACAAATTAAGAACTTGATGCAAATGTCTGATTCATCGAGTAACACTTAGGAAATGAGTGTGAGTGGCAACCATCAAATGATCAGTGGGATGAACACTCTCCCTGTCCTCTGAGCTGGATGATCCTTGCCGACATGGAGGTTGAATAAGGCACAGTCATCTTGTGACATGGTGGCTAGCTCTATCAGCCTGTTGACCAAAGGACTATAAGATTAAACTAAAAACCAACAGAAAGCATGACAAAAACAGATTCAACTTGCCTTTTGTCACATATATTGTTGCTGGACGAGGGGTGGGATTCACTTGATCTGAGCAGACTACAGTCCATCTTGCCTTGGGATTCATGGATTTGTGCTAATAGCTTTCACCACAGTGTTGTAAGGCCTGCTTTTCCACATCAGACTATGAGGGTATGGTGGGACGACATCTTGTCTTTTATTCCAATATTTCCTAGAATTTCTGAGACAGATGCTGCTATAGTGATGAAGAATGAGTGAGCATGTCTCTGTTATCATAGAACTCATGTACTACTGTTCCTAGATTTTTCTCTACTGTACTGAGGTCAGTACACATGACAGGTGGTGATCTTTCCTATGAATGAGCTTACGAAAACCATAATTACACTTAGTATATAATTCATTCCCAAACTACAACATTAAGGTGGTGTGCTCCCTCATATATATCTGTGTATGGATGATTGATGTCCTGTCCCATTCAGTGATTCTTGTTTATGGACACTTACAAATTCCCTAACATTTTGAAAGGAAAATGGTGTAAGTGTAGGAATGAGAAATATAAGAGATTCTCTTTCAGTTATCATTCATAATTCAGCTGTTACAATATTGAGTGTGTACTTGCATAAACTAACTGTATATACATATATATACAGTTATGTATATGTAATATATATATATACACACATACACACACACATATAGTGTCTAATTGGCTTTGTTCATTTAGCTGTTTCTTGCTTCAAGAAGATAAAGTGTTTGAGGAGCTCTTAGAAATAGCTTTTAAATCTTTAATTCTTTTCAAAGCACTCAACTTTCACATCATCCATGGAAAGTGACAGGCAAATTATATTAGTTCCATTTTTCAAAGTAAGCTAAGGCTGGTGACCTCATCTACTTACCCCTAATCATGTTCATATGGGACACTAGCCATGCGTTACAAGCAGAAGTTGCTATGGTTCTACAAAGATGACCTTGACTTGTCTTCCAGTCACTCACTGTGGTTGAGCAGTCTGGCTTTCCATTCAGGGCTCTGGGACCCTGATCTAGGCACTGGGACAAGGCACATTGTTTTAGAGAATCCTCCCAACCCTCCTGCCAATGCTGTTCTCTCCCATGAAGTAAGGAATAGATAGAGTGAAGAAGCTAGGCCTGTCCACACTTTGATCACCCATACTTTGTATTTCCAACCTGCCTGTATATCATACACCTGCCACCTAACTCTGAATCTCCCACCTAAAAGGGAAGCCATACTTTATGGAAGTGTAAAGTACCTGCTTCCCAGGTCACCCCTCCAAGAGCACAGGACTCACCTTGCCAAGAGAGGGAAGAGAAAAATGGAAATGTTCAGACAAGCACAGGGGCATTCCTGAGAATGGGATGTAGAGAAAGCAGCAATTGCCATATCCTTTGGATGACAGGAATGAGGAAGAAAATCATAGAGAAAACAAGTAAGAAACCTAGTTGCAGATGCTGAGTGAAAGTGAAAGTGATACTGGTAAATGTCCTGGGAAAGACGCTGAGTCTGTAGGCTCTGTCAGAACAACTTTATGGGAAGAAAGAAAGGAAGGATAGGGTATTTTAGGAGAGAGGAGAGGGTACAGAATGACAAAGGAACGGAAGGCTATGCAGAAGCTCACTGGGGGGAATGCACAAACTATAGAAACTAAATGGAAAGAGGCAGAAAATAAGTTGGAAGGAAAGACAGACAGTAGCTGGCATTGTCACTGTTTGTTCCCCTTTGGGGAGGCAATTTGCATCTGGTTTATGTGGAGGGATCTATTGTGCTCCTTTCTGCTAGCTTGGAGTCAGGATGAGTGGCAGGGGCAGCAACTGTGTTTGAAGTCCTTGTGCTTCCAGATTTATTCCTACATGGAACAAAGACCTAAGAGGCTCCAGTATTCTGGAAGAACTCGGTCCTCCCTGTCCAGTCGGGTTCTTTAACCATCACCTCAATATAGTGACAGTACTTATCTTTTCAATAGATTTCAGATGTTTAACCAAGCTAGAAAAACTGTGAGTGAATTGAAATTGGAGCTCTGTAGCTGAATTAGTGGAAAGCAGTGTCCTAATTTTCAAGGGCTTTGAATGGTATGTGATGGAAAGTTGGGCTTTTCTTCAATTCAAACAAAGGACTCAGAACAGTAGTGTGCGTGAAATGGTTAAATCATCCTATGTCAACATACCTGGCCACTCTGACTAAGCAGTTCATAAGGAGCTGGAATTCCCCATAGAAGTCAGTATGTTAAATAAGCAGCTTTCAAAAGGGGAGGGCAAGAGAGATGTTTCCCTTTCTTCTGCTTCTGTTAAAGTAAATATAGGCTGTCCAATGACTTCATTCTGTTCATTAACGGACAGATATTTGGTTCATAGCACTATCTATTCTCTGTATATTATTGAAAGTGAGGTAGTAGTCATTACTTACATTAAGACGTTTATGGGTGTAGACTAAGAGGGTGTATAATTTCTACATGATTTTCACATACTCTTAAATGTTCCAGGAGTGAGTATTAAGAAACAATCTTTCTAGAGCCAGTTAAATGGGAGTAAATTTGATCATTCTGAAAATACATATTGAGTATGATTCTTTGGACCACCTTAACAAAGGAATGAGTTTTGTGTTTTAAAGGTGGAAGAGATGTGATAACATGTTTGGCTGTTGTCTTAATCACTCGTGGGTTGTTTTTGACGGTAATTAATGGATAGTGTTATTCAGACACATATGACAATGGCTTATTCCATCAAAAGTTCTTAAACGCTCTGCCTGCAGCAAAACAATGGCGCACTGTGTTTTAGTTTGCAATTATTCTGACGATTCTAAGGTTTGTATTATTTTATTAATATGTTCAGCCTCTTTAGAAGGGTGACTGTTACATGAATCTGACAAGACCGTGGTCCCCTCTGACAGACTGAGTCCAGGCTGTGTCCATGTTGTGGTGCTTTCTTTGTGTTACTTGGAGGGCCACGGATAAAAATGAGCACTCGGTGCCCTTACGACTTTATTAGCTATTATACTCTGAGAACAACAACCCTGGATGTTTTGAAATTTACAGTTTCCTGGGGCCATTTTCACAAACAGTTTTGATGTAGCACAGAATACTTGATCAACTGTCACCCAAGGCAATTTGAAGGAAATACAGGAAAGGGAAGGTCTATTTGATTGTTGACACTGCAAGTTCTTTACGTTTTCCACAGTAAAGAAAAATCAATACTCCCCTTCTGGAGAAGACCTATGGAATGCTCAAGAAAACAGTCAAGTCTGCATCGCTGAGATCTCTGGACATAGTCACAGAGACCCCGAGACGCAGTGGCAGTCCTTTGCAGCTTTCCAGAGGACAACTTAAGTGAGAACTGTAATTCTATGGTTATAGACATCATATCTGACATGATATCCTAGAGAAATGAATTTGTAAACCTACAAGGACCCAATTAGTGAAGCGATAATGACAAAGTGGTATTCTGCAGGTCCTTGCTATATGGGCTTTGATTAGCTAGCTGTAGCTGTATGACATAAAGGCAGTTACCTAGCTGTATTCTCTCTCAACCTTCTCATGTTTAAACAGAGCCAAGACTACCTGCTTCCTAAAATTACCTAATTTCCTTATAAAATGCAGGATGAAATTCTTGGCTTTTGCTTGAAGTTGCATAGATATACTGAGCATTCTCCTCTTGTTAGTGCCTTGTATGATCTGCTCCCCAGAGAAGGGAAGTCCTTGGAGAAAGTGAAATTCATTTTATCAAGAGTAGAAATTTAAAAAGTTGTCAACTATTAAGGGTCTACTTTACTCTACTTTCCCAAAGCATTATCTCTGTATTGCATGATTATGTGACATAAATCTTACCTCTACATTGCAGATGAAGAAATTAGGGCCCAGAGAGGGTAAATGACTCCATAATGAGAGAGTTAGTAAGTGAAGCTGAAAGCAACTCTGGGCCAGACTCCAAACACTTTATTCTTTTGATTTTTGCCCTACATATTGGTCAGGAGATTTTCATTTAGCTGAATGATTTCATATATATATATATATATATATATATATATATATATATATATATAATATGGGGGCTGGAAAAATGGCTCAGTGGATAAACGTGCTTGCTGCACAAGCATAAGGAACTGAGAATGAACATAGCACTCATATAAAAAGCAACTGGCTCAAGTAATCGCAACTTGCTTCAACTTAGAGAGCAGCAGAGACAGGAGGCTTATTGGCGCTTGCTGATCACCAAGCTAGCTACAGTTTCAGGTGCGAGACTGTCTCAAAGAATTAAGGTACCAGAGAACCAAATAACCCTATTAAAAATGGGTACAGAGCTAAACAAAGAATTCTCAATTGATGAACACCAAATGGCTGAGAAGCACCTAA
>NW_022196898.1:90949457-90973384 GCF_008632895.1 Mastomys coucha
AAAAAAAAAAAAAAAAGAATTAAGGTAGAGAGTGATATATAGAAGGAGACCCAGTAGCATTCTATGGTTTCTGCTTGTACATTAACTTTCATGCACACACAGATACACACACACATATACACACACACATATGATACAACATTAAAAGTGGTTAAGTACAAGAGATGTCTCAATAGTGTCTGCACACTTTTTTCATATATCCAATCCGTATTAATTATGCAATTTTTGTTCCTTGACTTTCTTAGAGTTCCTTGACTTAAAATTCCAACCCAAGATAGCTATTTACAAATATTCTTTGATTTAAAAAAAAATACTTAAGTTCTTTGTATTTCATTCGCAAAAGCTAAGACACCAGCCCTTCAATGCAGTTTCCTGCAGAACTTTCTGCTCAGAAGGGAGCAGGCAGCTGGAGGGATTGAAGTGAGTATTTATACCTTAATTCCCTGGTTTGGCGTGTTAACCCAGAAAGATCTCATATGAATTTCACTTGGCTTCAGGGCGCAGCCGTACCAAGCATTCTCAGTTAATTTCACTCCTTGATAAAGAGTCGGGGATGTCTCATCCTAGACCCTTCCACGGGGATTTGTCCTCCACTTCATATTCTTCGTTAGGAGATTGAACACATTCCTGCCAGTGTTTATGATACTTGATGCTTAAATATCATCACCAATAATTGTGTATGTTAATATGCTCTAGACGTCTCTGCACTACATTCATTCTACAATGAGACTTCTGAAAAGCTGGTTTTCTATCCTGGAGTCTGCATAGATGAGCAAATAAGCAATGTGCTGCTTGTCCTCCTGTTCTGTTCCTGTGTGTTCGCTGAGGGACTGTCTGCCCTCCTGTGCGAGTAGATGCCTAGGCGATCACAGCTGTAAACACCCTGAGACCCTGCCTCACCATGTCTTTCCCTTTTCCCTAAACAGATCTCTATTTTGCTTGTATATTATCAATGTCAATATAAATTTTTCCCCAAGGCATATAAATTTCTGGTGTTTCGGTTTTTGAGAATTTGCAGGGGAGGAGACGACAAGCAATGTTGATTCGAACTTCAATCTCATGTTAAACAATATTTTCCCATGGGCAAAATTAAAATACATTTTTCTGACTTTTTATACCAAGAGACATGTTATTTTGCTACTAGGCTTTCTAGGATACGCATCCAGCATCTTCCAAGAAAATCATGCCTACAGAGAGACCATATTTGCTTGGAGATACAAATCTCCCATTGCTGCCTATAAGTACTTGCTTACATTTACAAATTCAAGTTTGTGAATAAATGCTTTCTCTCTCTCTCTCTCTCTCTCTCTCTCTCTCTCTCTCTCTCTCTCTCTCTCTCTCTCTCTCTCTCTCTAAGGAGAGAAAGTGAATTTTCTTCTTGACTATCCCAGAGAAGCATATGGAATCCAATCAATAGGTTCAATCCAATGGGCGATAATGTCATAAACCTAATGAACAAAATCAAATGAATGATGGCCCTGGTAGTAAATGAGAGAAACTAACTTGATAAATTAATAAATGAGGTCTAGTGAGAAACAGTACAGGATGCCATTAGAAAATTAAAGAAATCAGTGAAACCTTCCTCACCGCGAGCGAATGCTTTTCTGTTCCTCTTGCAATGATGATTTTGTTTACACTTCTTCAGAGGGTCTCACACTCTGAGAACAGTGGCTAGTGCCTGTCACCTGTCATGTCACTTGGAAAGTAGAGGCATGAGAATCAGAAACTCAAAGCCACCCTTCAAGACACAGTGGGGTAGAGGCTAGCCTGGAATAAATGAGATCCTGTCTCAAAATGAAATGAAATAAAATAAAATGAAATAAAATGAGATAAGATAAAATAAAATAAAATGGAACTAATAAAAACTATACTCTTTGCTAAGATTTGAAGCTGGGGGTGGGGAGAGGTTTTTTTCTGAAAGCATATAAAGTAGTTCTTTGAGTTATAAACTAAGAAATTGAGTGATTCATCCTTTCTTCTTTTGTTTTAAGTTGGTTTAGGTGATCTTTAGATCACAATGTGTTGGGTGATTTTTAGAAACCCACCACACATGAACATATTACTTAAAAAGTAGAACATTAAAGGGTGAGCCAAAGTCTCCAGTAATCCCATGGGTAAGCACTATTTCCAGTATGATGTATATTCACCTAATCCCCCATGAGCCCTCATCCCATCCCACTGAAGGTGTGCTGCGCTCTTCTGACTCAGAGTGTAAGTGTGATGATGGTGATATCATTGATTTTCAGGTGTGGCTCTCAGAATTGGTCTCATTACTTTAAAGTCACATCTTGTATAATTCATTTTTGTAATTCTGTTTAGTATTTCCCCAGGCTTTCCAATACTTAAAAAGAAACACACAACAGGGGAATAACTCCTGAGGCAGCACTGGATGGCGGGAATTCTACAATCACTTATTAAATTGGCCTCCTAAATCCTGAGCGGATTTAGCAAAATGGAATTTCAAAGAACTTCACAATGTACTGAATACCATTTTACTTAAAAGAAAAGTGGAGTTCAGAAAATTAGATCTACTGGGGCTCCTATGGGAAGCCTCCTTTTTCCTTCTCCCCTTCCCTCCCCCTCCTCTTAATATCTTGCAGAGCAAGGGGAGAAGAGTGCAGAGAGCTAAAGAGCGCACCCAACCTTTGTTCTCACGTCCATGACTTGAGCCACTTGCCTCTTTATGACTGACATGGCTGGCCAGAGAGTTATTATTAGGATTTATAAGCAGCCCCATGATAGACTTATATTTTTTAAGTGTTTATAACTGTCATAAAAATTTAGTGTGGCATGCAAGGTCTCAACCTGGCAGTAAATTTTGTAATAATATCTCTCTATATTATAAGAAGGTCGCTTGCTCATCTTTAAAGGTTTTGGTGAAGGGTGGAACAGGACAAGAATTTCATAGCACCAGGAAAACATTGATATTAGAGGAAGGACATCGCCCTTTAGTACATTCCGTGCCAAGCCTCAGGATGAATTGTGGTATATGGCAGAGTTGATAGGGCAGCAGCATGAGGAAATTTTATATTTATAGATATTTTACTTGGGCAAATTGTTCAACTTCTCAGGCCCCAAGTCCTTCTTTTTGGTGGAAATAACAATATTAACTGATACGACATATGCCTTAGAAGACTGAGCCAATACACAGAGAACATTTAGAAGAGTACCTAGTGTGAAACAAATTTTCCTTGTGTTTCTTATTAAAAAAATTCCTTGAGATGGCTAAATTTTTGTAATTCTTATCTGTGCAATCTCACTACTAATCATACTTCACTGAGAACCATATAAAATTAACATGAAATATAGTCAATGTAACCTCATGTGACCATGTATGTTTTTGCCAGACACAGTCTAGGGACAGGATGCAGAGATGTTTGAACTTGCACGCTTGTTACTAACAGGTGAGAAATGACACAAGTTTCTGAGTCCCAGGTGGGATAGAGGATGCACACAGGACTGCGAGGCAGCCACCATTGCTAAGATCATGCCTTTAATTATTGTGAGCAGTATACTAAGGTTGTAAGTAGTTCCAGTCTCAATCAAGTGATCGTCTTGGAACTTCCTTTCCCAAATGCTTATGCTTTATGCGAAAGGAACACAAAGCTTCACTGAACCACCTCGCATGAAGACAAATCAGTTTAGTGAGTGGTTAGGATAACTTTCCAGGAGTCCCTTGGTCAGTCTCTTTCTTAGAACGAGATGTCACGAGAGTTCTTTGACTTGACCGATAACCTTTCCTTAGGATCACTTAAAATGTTTAGTAAGAAACATAAGGGAGAACACGGTAAGAGTATTATGCCGTTATTTTACAAATCCAAATGATAGCATTTACTTTCTTCTTTCTCTAAAGCTAATGGTATAGTGGTGTGTGTGTGTGTGTGTGTGTGTGTGTGTGTGTGTGTGCTTTCTTGATGAAATGGGGCTTCATTTTTGTAGTACAATTAGCCACGAAGGGGAAAATAACTGAGAACCTATCACGACTTAGATCCATCTTGAGGATATGCATAATAACTTCTCAGTCTTCAACGTTATTTAGGTAGAGATAGGTGCTATTAATCCCACGTAAGTGAAGAGCATGAGACGGTTCACATATGCTGACTTGGCTGAGGTAGCAAGAAAGCTAACCTAGATTAGAGCATAGGCCCAATCCCAAGGCTTCTTTCATAGGAAAAAAGTAAAACTTCATTTCTGAGGTGTGAATATGTTTAAGAGTTTGTAAGTTGAGAAGTCATAGAAACAACCATTGAAACACACAGACAGAGCTAGAATGTGTTTCTTATTCTCCTTTTGTGTGTCTCCCTACCTTTGTTCTCAATCATTGGCTGCCATGATTTCCTGTTTTCAAATGCTGTCCCAAACTCACCAAAGCCAAATTGAATATTCCTTTAAATTAGTGTGCCTGCCTGCGTCATCACTACCGTGTACGCTAACTAGAACTAACCAGAAGGCTGACGTACACTAAATACTTTAATCTCAAGTATGGGTGGGCAGTGGCTGGGCTGCTTCTGAACTCCATCAGGACAGTTTAGCATTGAGCATACCAATGCAAGCTGAAAGCTGGCAAGAAGACAGAGGCTCGTTTATGCAGCTTCCCATAAACAATTTCAATAAGAATCAGTGACATCCCATTTCCTCTTCACTCTACCTGCCAATGACAAGCACTCATCAGGAAGCGTGCAAGGCCGAAGCCTGGCGATCCGCTCCTTGAACTCATGCTTAGCCTTCTTTCCAGTTCCCCTTTCTCTTTATAGAGCCCTGTGCAGAGCCCAAAGTGGTCAATGGAGTCACTTCTAAATGTTTGGTTCACTTTTTGGCAGATTGGGATATGCTTTCGTGTATGTGAAGCTATTGATCAATTTAGAGATTAAGTTGTCACATTTTAACTAAACTACCTCTCTCAAAGTCACAAAAAGCTTATTTTTTTACCTAGCAAATAGTACTGTTCAAACTGGCATCATCCAGCAATAAAGGTAGCAGGAATCAGGTGACAGATGGAACATCACAGAGCCGATGTTTCCACTCATGGAGCCGACGTTTCTACTGTGAGTTAAAATATGAAGAATTGTCTGGAGCTTCCAGTATCTCTTCTGCAACAAGTTTGAAAAATCAAAAAAAAAATTACTTGAAAGATGAATTTATCACCCACTGTCATAATAACAAACTCCAAATGGAAAATATGCATTGAAACATTAGCTAATCATCTTTTAAAAATAATGTTTAGCTCATCATTATTCCGTTTCCCTGACCTAGTGTTTTATGGATATGGATATACCATATTCAGAGAATATGAAAAGGTTTGCTGAATGAAGTGTGCATAGGTATGGTGAGGGGGGGGTTGCTATTTGGAGTTTTTTTTTCTGGATGCAAATGAATTATTGACAAATGTGGAGGGTACTGTATTAAAAGGTAGAAGAAATTTTGAATTGGGCTGAGGTGAAAAAGACTGGAGTACCAGAGGTTACAATGCTGTCTCTTTGCTGGCGGAGAAAGCAGCGCCCTGTATTTGTTTGAGAAATGCATCCCTGAAAGGAAAATGACTGTCTCCTCATCACGCTATTGATTGCATTATTGAAATTTAATCTCTGGGCCATAGCAGGGTATAGAGGCAAGAGAAGAATTTTCAGCAAGGTGATGATTTTATTAAATGCCGGAGAGACTTCGTGCCAGAAATTAAACGTGCAATCATTGTTGCTAGTTTCACAGATCATTAAGCAAACAACCTGTTTCTGTTTGGACTATTTTATTTGATTCAGGTAACATAAAAGACTTTCATAACAAGAAATCCATGAAGAAAACTTGACTTATCCCATATTTGTCAATATGCCTCTACTTACTCATGTGCATGTTCACATGACTAATATTGCTATATACTTCAAGCTGTGACATTTATGGCAGAATATTGGTCACCCTTATCATTGGTGAATCTTCCTGCTCTGCTCATCCTTGATGGCTCTGAGTCATCAGAAAGCATTGTCTTGACTGGAATTTCAGTTAAAGGTTTATAGAATACATACAAAATGGAAACTGTAGTGCAAGCTTCATTTACTTTCAGTGTTCAGTTTGCTTTGGCATATTGCAATTCCTGGGGTGTCAAGAGCTAAGGGGAAAATAGTATCAATACATTCCATATAAACAAAGATTATAATGTACAGGACTTTGTTGCATATATACGTATATGCATACATGTTAGATAAAATAACCGTGATATCACATCCAAAGAGTATGACTTTAAAGTTACAAAGTTGGCTTTCATTTAAAAAAATGAGTATTTGTCATATACTTTTTAGAAAATATAAGACCTAGAAAACTAGATATGTAAAAACAATAACATTTGAATGGTGTATGCTATATTATAACCACATCATTGGGAATTTAAAGTTTGTAGTTGCTAAGCAAAAAATGAGTAGATTCTGATGTGGAGAAGGAGATTCCTGGTGGATCTGTTTTTTTTTTTTGTTTTTTTTGGTTGTTTATTTTTAAGGGTAGATGAGGCTAAGCAGGTTGGTAATGCTTAGAAAAAGCATAAACAGGAATGTTGAGAAACTGCCTTCGTTACTCATTGTAATGATTAACTACATCATCAAGTAGTTGCAGAAAAATATATAATTACCATAGGAATTGAGATTTGTATCTAACCAAACAATTTCTTAACTTGCTTCTCAGTTGGCTCAAGACATTGAGGGAAACCATATGTTTAAGGAAAGAATGAGTAGCTCACATGCACTGTGCCCTTGCCTTTCCCTAGGACCTGAGTTCCTCCAGGCAAGTCCTGCATGATAAGAATCTGAAGTAATTATTTAGGAAGAACCCCAGCTGCCCAACGAAATGCAGAAATCCAGAAATCATACACACGTACTCACACTTATTCAAGAGAATTGAAACAGCTGTCTAACTAAGACCACTTTGAAGATGTTAGTGACATCAAACAGAAGCAAAAAGGAAGAAAATCTGTGCCCTTCCAACTCAGAATGAGTTTAGGCAATTTATGGAATGGGTATTTACATTACACCCAAAGTCTATCTGCACTCAGGTTGAGCTTCAGAATGCCTCTTAGACATATTTGTGCAGATAATCTGGAGGCAGTTTTAGGAAATTTTGTCACAGGTTTGGATCCATCATCATCAACTGGCAATAAATCTGGTCTTGAGTCTCCCTTGAACAACTTTGATAGAAAAAATTCACTGTCATTCTCCTTAAGTTAAAATATGGACTGTTTTCTACCTCATAACTCATTCTTTTGAACTCTTACCAATGGGCTTTATACAGTATCACTGACATTTAAAATCAAACTATCTGCATTGTGTGTTTCTTAGCCTCTCTCGAGTCATTGATTGTTACCTTGCTGGCTTTGAGTCCTAAATGTTGCTTTAGCTTCTGGGAGCCCTGAGCTAATATTTCCCTGTCTTAAGACTTCTCTCCCCATCTTCCCAACATCTGTGACTCCTTCTTTGGTACCTTTTGTTCTCATCACCATAAAGTATCAGATAAAAGGTTTTTAGTTTTTATTTCTTTTTAACATTCTTGTGTGTATGTAAGACATGCTTGCATATGTATGTGTTTGGGTTCACATGTGTGGCAATACATGTGTGCTCATGATTACACAGTCCTGATGCTGGTGTTAGGGATCATCTTTGGTCATTCTTCCTTTTGCTTTGAGGCAGAGATTCTTTCTCAAAGCCAGAGTTTGCTAATGGAGCTGTTCTCACAAGCCAGCTTGCTCTAAGGACCTGTTTTATCCAACTCTGATGGTGGAATTTCTGTGAGTTTCAACACAGGCCAGGAACCTATGTGATTTCTGAAGACCTGAACTCCAGTTCTCATGCTAATGAGGCAAGGATTTTAACTACTGAGTCTCTCCTCAGCCTTTCAGCCTTCCTGTCTTTAATAGTCCTCTGAATTCTGTATACTTCCATTTTTAGGCCTATTCCATTTGGCCTCTAATTGAGACAATGTAGTGCTGGTTAGAAATGCCTCTTTCTTACGTGGGGCTTGTGAACAAGTTCTTGATTTCACACCTCAAATGCTGATATTGAGCTTTCCTTTTAGACCTCACTAAAGCTCTGTGTTTGAACACATTCTAGCATTTGAATTCAGTCCTACAGGCAGTGTTTTGAGTATGTTTAAAATACTGATTTTTCAAATAGATAGATACAGAAATCCACTTCTATTAATTTAAGCATCTAAAATGTTGCCTATGGTTTCTTAAAATATGGTTTGTTCATGCAATTAATGCTACAGATGCAATTGCCAAGACGCTACATCAGGCAGCAGATGGGCAGAGAAGGAAGGGGATGGAATGCTGATTGTCTTGTGGAAGACAAGAGATACCAACACTTTTTGTTGTTGTTGTTGTTTTTGTTTTTTTGAGACAGGGTTTCTCTGTGTAGCCCTGGCTGTCCTGGAACTCACTCTGTAGACCAGGCTGGCCTCAAACTCAGAAATCCACCTGCCTCTGCCTCCCAAGTGCTAGGATTACAGGCATGAGCCACCACTGCCCGGCTAACACTTTTTATACATATAAACTAATCAGTGGAGAAGTGTCCAATTTCAGGCTCCTAGTGTCTCTGCCTGTTTGCTAAAAAATAAAGAAATTGTAGAACACTGCTAACAGTTCCTCTCAGGAGGCATGGAGGATGCAGCCATCTAGCTAAAGACAGTGCTGGACTTAGTAGTAGAGTGAGTACACACTTCTCTGGGAATCAAGACACAACTTAATTATGAGTGAAACCAAGATAACTTCCCTTTGGTGACATGGGCCCACTATTGACCATGACTCTCCTCTCCTCTCTCTCTGGCTGTCTCTGTCTCTCTGTCTCTGTGTCTCTGTATCTCTCTCCCTCCCTCCCCTCCTCTCTCTTTTCCTCCTTCCCTCCCCCCCTCTCTCTCTTAGGACTTTCAGATGCCAGATGATTAAGAGTTTTGTGAGTTTCCAAAATTACAATAGAATTGGCATGTCTGCACTTCCGTCTTCCTGTAACAATGCATTTTATTGTTTGGAGAAAGTAGAGGCAAACAAACTTGCTACCAAGGTGGTGAAAGCTTTTAGCGATCTTGTGGTTATATGTGAATGCACATTTGGCAAATTCCATTACTGAAATGCTTTGGGTGGGGTAGAAGGAATCCAATCCACTTCTCTCTGTCTCCTGCCATCGTTTCTATTCTCCACTCCCATAACTACATTCCTTTCTTCTTTGTGCCTCCTTCCCTCCCTGCTCTAAGAACAGAACACAAGGAGCAGGCTCCACCCTTTGGCAGAATCACTTACCTTTTCATAGATAGGTGTCCAGTCAATGAAGGGACAGATGATCTCTTGTGTTCTCTATCAGTCCCTCCAATGTGACCTCCCACAGAATCCAAAGGCAGCAATTTGTTAATAAGGAGGAGCCAATATCTAACCTGGCCAACCTTAAAATATTTTCGATGAGAAAGCAAAGCTGAAGCTGTTACATCGTATCTGTAGTCTGTCTCCACCTGTAGTCAAAGAGTAACAGTAGCCTGTGCAATAGAAACCTAAGAGTCATATAGCTGAACCAAAATCAAAAGTCTTCAACTCAGCACAAAGCTTGAAAAGTCTGAGATGTGTTCTAAAGTCTATGTAAGACCTTATTTGTTACAGTTTGCAGGAGTACCTGCTCTAAAACACTTAAGTGAATATTTTCTTAGCCTATGTGTTCCCTGAAGTGTATGTAATCAGCACTAGTCCCTTGGTCCTACAGTGTTATTAGAAATGATTGTGATAGTGGTGGTGGTGTAGTATGGTGATGATGGTGTTGTTTCTGCTCAAGGTGGTGGTGTGGTAGCATGGTGGTGGTGGTAGTGGTTACGCTGATAGTGGTAGAAGTAATTCTGTGGTAGTAATGGTGGTGTGGTGGTGTAATGATGGTGTGGTGATGGTAGTGGTGGTGATGGTGATGTTGGGAGTGGTAATGGTGTGGTGATCTGTTGATAGTAGTGTTGATGGTAGTGATGTTGATGGTAGTGGTGCTGGTGTTAATCATGCGGTGGTTTGGGGGTACATTGACCGTGATGACAGTAACTATGGTGGTGATGTGTTGGTATAATTGTGGTAATGGTGGTGGAGTATGGACACACTTCTGTGTATGCATGTGTGCATGTAAACACACACATATGCATGTATGTGTGATGTATGTGTGTGGTGTGAGTGAATATCTATTACAAACTTTTTCTTCACCTAGGAAGTTCTTGGCAGGAATTTTAAATGGAAGGGCCATAAACTAATAAATGTACTTTGAACAGTGCCAGCTTTACAGTCGAGAGAGGGCAGTTCATGGTACTATTAAGGATAACAAGAAGAAGAATTCTCTGATGGGAACTCTAATAAATGTAGTAGCATGCTGTAATAAAGAGCACTAGAAAATGGATGAGGTCTAACAAAATTATTCATAAAGAGAAATGGAAAAGGATGCCATGCTGAGCGGTTCCATGCAGTTATATAGACACTAACAAGGTTATCCCTGGAAGCTGAGTGCTAGTACATTCACATATGTTTTCTAACTAGCACAAAGAGAAACTGTTTTTATCTCGAAGAACAGGAGAGCCTGGAGTTAGAGGTGTGCTAAATCTTGCTCCTGATTTTTAATAATTCAGAGCCAAATAGCAATAATGGCTCACGTAGGGTCGGTTTAATGAACAAAGCAACCTCACTTCAGGTTGTTCGATGCAAGGCTCTCCTCCGAGTTGCTAACTGGTGTACTTTACAGCTATCTCCAGGGTTCTTTTTGATATGATATTATCCTCCTCACACACTGTGCTTTCTATACACCAAAATATAATGTGAAACCACGAGCGAGGATGAAAACCCTGAAAGAATGTTCAAATGAGCCTATGAATTCCTGCTTTGGAGGTACAGCGATGTCAGAAAAACAGCCTTACTTCCACACTCCTCAGAGTCCTTAGGATTCACTCTCATTTGCAGAGCTTGTTAAGGACCTTGGAGCATCTTTGGACCTAACGAGAAACTTACCCACAACATTTCCATTATCTCACGCTGATCATCAACCCTTGGCCAGAGAAGCACACAGATAGCCTGACTTGCAACCAATTCAATGAAGGCATTGATGAGTTGTCATGTCTCTGACATGCTGGATCTTCTATTTCTGTAAATTTTCTTCTTATGATAAATTTAAATGCTGCTTTTCTGACACCAATGAGTTTAAAACTCAGCCCATGGAAAGGAATTTTATGGTGGAGATTTGGAGAATTTGAACTCTTTCTGTTGTAAATACTCAAATCAAGACATGGCTGAGAGGACGAGTAGCCAAATCTTAAGCCAGTCAAAGTCATTCAAAGCCAGTTGACCTAGAGGGATTTTACTTCTAGACTCCATTTTAATTGAAACTCAGAGTCAGTTCTTCATGATAGGAGGCTAGAATGTTCACAGACATTGTGATCCTTTGCCAGAATCTACAGCTTTGACCATGCAATTTTCTGCACTCGCTGAGCCTCATGGACTGAAAATGATCCCCATTCCCCGCCTCTCCAGAGCCCTAGTATGATATTTCATGATGAAATAATGCATTGTACAGTGCTCAGTGATCTGCCTTCAAACTATGCCATTTCCTCCTTTCTCTGTTCTCCAGCATCAGATCACAAACACTTAGACAGAGCAGATAAAGGAAGGTGGGATTCACGCGGCTCCTCCTCTTCAGACCTGTGCTCAGAGAGGCCTGCCTTAGTGGCCAGCTCTTCCTAGATGTCACAAAGCACCAAGAAATATCCAGTTACCCTACACCTTCAACCAGAAGTGAGACTGAGGAACACCTGCCTGTCTTTGGACCACTTCCCTAAATTTACTTTCATGAGGCTGCCAGTGTGGTATAGGCAATGTTCTTCCTTATAGGCTATGAATACAATATTGGTCTACATACTGATTCTCTGGGCTTGTTCTCCCATCCACAGATGGAGTGTAGGTTTTCTTGAAGCGTTCTCACAGAGAAGGTAGACTGAACATAAAGCACATAGGGGGAGGAAGTATGAGAAACAGAGAGCTGGTGGTTCAAACTGAGAAACTCAGTGCATGGTTCTGATTATGCAAACACTGGTCATCTCCTCTCCAGGAAGAGCCCTGTTCATTCTGCTAAAGCAGGGCACGACCCTGATGCTGACATCGAGACAGGTAAAATCCCTTCCCCAGTATCATTAACTAAAATAGTATTCCAGAGCTAGAAAATTTACTACTTCTATGAAAGAAATCACATGCTTCACCAAATTTGAGCCTTAAAGTACCATAGAATATGTCTTGTCAACCTTATTTTATTTTAGAAGGGAGAAGGCCAACGTTTATAAACTATGAGATCTGTCGCTGAGATCTAAATGGTAGAAGAGTTAGAAGGTGAACTGAGTCCTTCTCTTTTCAAATGCATAGATTAACACTGGTGTATATACAATAACCCTCCTTATCTGAGGGGGTGTAGTGTAAGATGCCAGTGGATGCTTAGAACTTAAAGATAATACTGTTTTATATATTGTAGTTTTCTCTCTTTATTTCTCTCTATAGCTATATACATACATGATAAATTTGAATTTATAAACAGATAATAAATTAATAATAATAGAGTAACATTCTATAACACAGTGACAGTTTCTCTTTCTCTACCTATATATGGTATGGATAGAACACCTTTGGATAGCAGTTGAGTCATGTAACAGAAACCACTGAAATGGAAACCATGGATGAAGGAGATTCACTGTAGATCATTTGTCAGATATTAACAAACGTTGTTTTGTCTCTATGGAAATATTGAGAACTGGAACTGAGTAGAGGCAGAGGCAAGTGAGGAATTTGGGTGGATTGTGTGGTGCCAAGCAGCCATGAAGGGGGTCTAGATCCATTTCCAACTATGGGAGGCTGAGGCACCAGGCCTTTCAGAAGAAGCAGGCTGTAAATATCCCTAATAGAGAAGAGAAGAAAAGAGAGCAAAGGAGTTTATACAAGCTCTAAAGACCAACTCCTCCTTCACAAGTTTGCCTTGGGGAGCAATTCAATGAGAACCGATTAGTACAGCCCTAAATGCTTCCCACTTGAAAGTGAGTTAAGACTTACCGAGGGGAGACTAATGCAGGCTACTCTTCTCTGAAAGTCAATGCTATTTCACAGGTTCCTGATTCCTAGTGTCCCTGGATTACACAGGAAGACAGAAAGCATGGTGGACCCATGATGTACAATCTCCTAGAAAGAATGTATGAAGACAATGAGAATTAGAGAAAGAAAAAAACCTGAGAAATTCCAGGAAATATTTTGAAGACGGTATATCATTGTTACCAGGAGGAAATGCCATGAGTAATATCAAAGTAACTGTTTATATGGTGGAAAATCAATTTTGAAAACTGTAAGCAATGGTCACAGTGGGGCCTTTGCTATGTTTGGAAATAAGCCTTCTTCAAGTAGGTCATCCTTATTTTCTTTCATTTCTATAAAATTCTCTTTAATAAGTCATTGAGATATTTATTTAATTCAACTTTTCCTAATATGTTTCTCAAATCTAACCATAGTCATAGGCAGAAAAATCTGTGTTATAGGAAATATGGATAATCTTTAGTGCCAGAAGAGGTCACCACTTCCTGATACACATTAGGGGGAGGTGTGTCACAAAAGCAAAAATGCCTGAAGGAACTATGGCCTCATTCTCCGTGCTACTTTACCCCATCTTTTGCCAGCCATGTTTTATCTAGGGACCAGATTCATATTCCAGAAATGCAGAATACACTCATCTCATGAACTTATTTTGATCATCGAAGTTAAGCTGGATTTTCCCCTTAGACTTAGCCACTTTCAGTGCATCTGAACATAGTTTTGTACTTACTTCTGGTCTTGAAAGAAATCATCTCACGAAAACTGTGTCCAACCTTTCATTCTATGGGAACCACTGTAGGGTAGACTGAACTCCTCAAGTTCAGATAAAACATTCAAGATCAACTGTGTGTGTGGGGGATGTGTGTGTGTGTGTGTGTGTGTGTGTGTGTGTTATACATGTTAATACCAATGTGTGCATATACATGTGGGTATACTAGCACATGTGTGTGTTTTCATGTACAGGCCAGGGTCAGCATTGAATGAATTCCCCCATCACTTACCTCTTTATTTTTTTTAAGACAGTATCTCTCTTTGAACTTGAGTTAAAATTGACTTAAGTTGTCTAGCCAAAATGTTCTAGGAAACTTCCTATCTCTCAGACCATCCCAGCAAGACAGGAGCCACTGGCTCCATCCATTTTTACATGGATGCTGGAGATTCATACTCAGGTCTTCATTTTGAATGACAGGAACTTTACTGAATGAGCCATCTCCCAAGCCCTTTGGTATCTACACACTTGGATGTATTCACAGGGCACAGAAGTCAGCTTCTTTATTACCTATGAAAAGCTGTCACCTTCTAAAAATTAGTCGTTCTTTAAACTTACTTTTGCATGATTAGAAGGGCACTTTTTTTTTCAGTTTGTGGGGGATTAGCTCATCAGTCACTTTATCATTAAACAGTATGTGATGTTGAGATTTTTTTTTTTCAGAACAACTTAGCAATGGTAGTGAAGAACTGGTTGCTGTACTTGATCAGTGAGCAATTTCACAGGAGGCTAAGACACTTGGGATTGTTTTACCTCCGTGATTTTGTGTGGATACACAACCAAAGAAGAAACTTACACATTGAAAAACTACAGCTATGTGATTTATCCCATGGCTGACATATCTGTGAGAGCTCCAGGCTTAAAGAGGCCAACGAGAGTGAAAATCTTCCTGAAGATATCTGTTCACCATTTCAGCAGGTTCTTTTCAATGTTACCACTCTGGGGCAAGCATTGCTCTGGGCATACTCCTAGTAGAGATAGCAAAAAAACAGATAACATTTTAGGTAGATAGGGGGTGAATAGTCAAATGAGGGGCAGAAGGCCCAAGCAGAGCAGCTACACTGAGGCGCCTCAGCCCTTGGGATCAATTCATAAATGAGTTCTGTGAAGAATGAATGAGGATGGAGTCAGTAATGGCAAAACAAAGCAATCACATGAACAAGCAAACAGGAAACAGCAATGAAAACACTGGAAATGGTCTGTAAATAGCACGGCTAGGCAAAGGGAATTTTGTAAAGGCAAAGAAAAGAATGGCCTTGAACCTCAGAAACCACATGAGGACAGAAAATGTGATTCACCTTCAGGCACTTCCTTCTTAAATTATTGCATTGAGTAAAGATTTTACAAATTCAAAGACATTTAACACAGACACTGGAGTATTCACTTTGGATCAGTGTGCACACATCCATGGCTAGCTTTCAGTTTCTTAAATGTGTTCCAATTAATTACACTTTAATTTAGTTAACTTCAATAGACAAGAAAAGGAGCCAAGACAAAAAACCACAGAAGGTTAAAAAAAAAAGTCCAAAGAACTTAATAGTTTTTGATTTTGACATCATCATTGCTAAAGAACCCACTAAATACAACCTTTGGCCTCTGAAGATGAGCAGGATGGACTAAAGAGAGAAGACAGAGCCCCCTCTAATCTTAAGGTGCACAACAGCTGCAAATGCTTGGCCAAAGCCATGGAAGACTGAACTACTGCTAAGAATGGACACTCAGCCCTTTCACATAGACGCCGCGTGGCTCAGAGTTGCAGGCAAAACAAGACCTAGATGGAAAAGCTCAAGGAACAGCTTAAGGGGTATTTCCCATTTTAAAGTTTATTTATTTATTTATCTTCAGTATATAAGCAGCCTAGATATTAAAAACTCAGAGAAAGAAGAAAGAGATGGATGAGACAGATGAAAGTCGAGAAGGGGAAGAGAAGAAAAAGACAGAGACAGAGGAGGTAAGGAGAAAGGTATTAAAGGAGGGAGGGAAAGAAGTTGGGAGAGAACAGGAGAGAGAGAGGGGGAGAGAAAGAAAGAACTGACATTTGAATAGAATAGAAAACAACACAACTGAAACATCTATAGCATTACCACATGATCTCTTTATTGTGCCAGTTACATACACTTGTGTGTGTCTGTGTGTGTGTGTGTAGATAGATAGATAGATAGATAGATAGATAGATAGATAGATAGATAGATAGACAGACAGACAGATGAATAGATTTAATTTTAACACTGGTGAATACATATATGTATGTATATGTATATATATTATATATATATATATATTCTAGTCTCTCAGCAAATGTGTTCTGAAAATATTGATTTTGCTCAATTTATTTCTCACTTCCTTTGTAACAACCCCTAATAATCTTCATAATGAAGCTATATCAATAGTAACACAAGTGTGGGATTCAGTATTTGGAAAAACCCAGGTAATCCTTCATTCTGCCCATGCATAAATATCAATTGCATTTCTGCAGTTTGCTTCAATGCTTAGACAAGGCAAGTACAATTCTTGCCATGTAAGTGATAAACTATATCTAAGATGACATTAAAAATCATCATGACCATCTTTTTCAGTATCATTATTATCATAGCTACTAACAACTGAGAATGTCCTCAATGCCAAGCCTCTAGCATTTTCTCCATATTAGTTCATTTAATCTTTCAAGTGAAATTGTAAATAGGCAATGCTATTCTCCCCAGACTCCTAAGACCCTGAGAAATGCATAAATGTAAAAAAGTTAATTTCAATGCAATGTGAGGTTGTTATGAATTATATGTGATGTTTAAAATAATGCCTAAAAGCAGCTTTCAGTGCTAATATGCAGAGAGAATTAAGGTTCCTCTTTGACCACAAACCCCTTGCTTTTCCTGGAATGGAGAGAGAGAGAGAGAGAGAGAGAGAGAGAGAGAGAGAGAGAGAGAGAGAGAGAGAGAGAGAGAGAGAGAGAGGGAGAGAGAGAAACAGAGACAGAGAGAGAGAGAGAGAGAGAGAGAGAGACTAAAAGTCTTTAAATATTTTTATTTTCAATTTTAGCCCTTACTTTTCTAACTTTTCAAGGACAGAGTCACCAGTGGTAATGGTTACAATTGCTTCCTATAAGTGATGTTTGAGGAGTTATTTGTTCAGATAGAGAAGGTAATACAGATGCTGTGATGTGATCCGGCGCCTTCCTGAATAGGGGAAAGGGCATACCAATTGAGACGTAAGCAAAGGAGCTCTCCTTGGGAATTTAAAGCCCTGTTTCATTTTCTGACCTCACTACATAGACTTTTACACTATCCAGGGCTGCCATTGGATAATAACTGTGTCCAATAACCCCAGGGACCCAACCAATTTATCATGGACACTGCTGGAGAGATTTTCGGTTTCTTGCACCCCAGTCTTAGGCTGTGGGGTCTAGGGAAGCCAAAGGGTTGCTAATTGCCATGTTAAATTCTCCTGGCCTCAGCTATTCTCTCCCTTGTGTCTCTCAATCTCTCAGTCCAATTGGGGACGTCTGCGGGAATTTATCCGCACGCCAGGAGCTCAAAAAGCATTTACTGCTAGCCTGTGTGTATCAGCAGAGGAGAAAGGTGGTTTCCGTCAGGGTGGCTGTGCTCTGCATTTTATGATGCCATTTCATAATGGGAGGTTGCAATCTTCTGCTGACTGTAAGATAAAAGGGGAAGGAATTCACAACAACTTGTGTTTGGGGAAATGTTTTCTTGAATTTAAGGTTATCTATCACGATAACAGTTATTACTAATGTCCTTATCTAATGTTGTCTAAATAAAGTCCATTAGCTGACTTTATATTGCTGGGCCCCATTGCTCTAACTTTATTATAGCTGTAGATACCCTGTTCAAAATAATAATTCTAGAATTGATTTCTACTCCATCTTTGCTTAAAGACCTCTTGACATCTGCACTGGATTTCTAGGGTTTAAGATATTTGTGACATTGAATAGAGACTTGAAAGACATATTATGTCAACAGAATCTGCAGCTCCCCCTTCTTATGCAGGAATTTAGACAATTTAATTATATAAACACACCATAAGTAGCTCAGGGTACCTTCAAGCTTAAAATTTCTTCTAGATGTACTCGATATATTACCAATCTTTTTCCAAACTCACCTTGTAAATATGGAAAAGTATGTTTAAAAATAAGTATGCATAGAGGGGGATAAGTATGCATGATAGCGCCCTGACCTTACTTCTAAAGGGACTCAAAGCAAACATAGAAATACATTTCTTTCTATAGCACACTCATACATGGAATACTACAATTTCATTTACTGAGATCTATTTGACAAGTAGATACATTGTCTCAAATTGAAGAGAATGATGATATTTGAACTGAAAGCAAGGTCATATTAATAACTCTTATCTCTAGGCAGCAGTAGGAGAGGCAGTGAGATGATGTTTGATACATTTGAATATTGCTTATGACTGACAAAACAGAAGTGTGTATATGTAATCCAGCAACAATGAAGGGATGTCCCAAGGGGACCTGGTATTGCTTTTGGTGGGTTTGTTCTCCAAACCAAGGAATTAAGGCTACTGTCCACAATCACTAAGGGGCTAGAGATCTGTAGTGCATCCCCAAACCAGTTGTACTTTGTTCTCATTCCTTCTATGTTCCTTCCCCTACAGATATAATTAAGATAAAACCCCAGTCTTATGGGGAGGGATCTAACGTGGTGTGGATTCTACCACTAATAAGGTAGAAGATCCCGGACTAATTCATGAATATTTTTGGAGATGTAGGTTTTCCATATGAAATAATGAAAATAAAATTGTCTACTCTTGCAGAATCATTTGTGAGAACTGTATAAAACTTAATGAGCAAACTGCCTATGTTTGGGATATGAAGAGTTCCCAAAGACTCAGTTGTGAAAACCATGGTTGCCAGCCTGTGCTGCTATTGGGAGATGGTAACACTTTTTTCCAGTTGATGCCTATAAGGCAGACACTAGATTACTGGGAGTGTGCCCTTGAAGGGGATATTTAGAGTCCAGCCCTTTCTCTCTTGCTTCCTACACAGCATGAAGAAGGCAGCCTTGCATTTGCATGTGTCCCCATCATTATCCTGCATCAGGGTCCATCAGGATGGGGAGAAGCAAGGAAGAAGGAAGGAGGGGGAACTCTCTCTCTACTAAGACTTGCATTACTCTGGACAAAGACAATGAGGCAGACAAGGAGTATGAAGGGCGTACAAAATGGATAGAACATGACATGTTACCCATTGAAAGAGACATTTCTTTCTTTTAATAAAAGATATATTTGGTTTTTCATTATGTGTCTGTGGCTCTGTGCACATGAGTGTAGTTGCTTGTGGATGCCAGAGGTATTGCATTCCCTGGATCTAGCATTACAAGAGGTTGTGAGTGGCTCAGCATAAGTGCGTGGAAGCAAACTCGGGCGCCCTGCAAAAGCAATATATGCTCTGTGCCACTGAGCCGTGTCTCTAGGCCCAGGGTGGACCTTCTTTTTCTCAACCTTCTTTTGACAACTGTGTGGAGTATGTACTTCCCTTATTAGCCATAGTATGAAATTAGCCAGATGCAGACTGGCATCCTGTCACTATCTGCTGATCAATATCACAAGAGTGTCATCTCCTAATATCCTCATTACCAACTAGAAAACCATGGACCCAGCACATTCCAGAGACCTCACTAGAATACTAGCTTTACTCTAAAGTGTGAAGGGGACAGACTGGGAGAAGTGAGGCTCTGAGAACTCAGGAATCTCATGAAATTGACAAGACTCGGGGAGCACTTGAAACTGGAAGGACTCCTTTCCATGATTGCAGAAGTAATTACTAGAGGAGAGGAGACTAGTATAAAGACAGTGACAGGTTGGACAAGGACCTCCAGCCACTCAGCTTTCATGAGATGTCGCCATGCTGGTGTGGGCTTTGTAACAGGGAAGCTGAGTCAACCATGCTCCTGTAAGTATCTGCGCATTCATGTGTCTACATATAACCCCAATAAACTCATTGGTCCACCAAGCTATATTTGGTAGAATCATTCTTCGTGTACCACTGCTTCTCCAAATGGAGTGAATATAAGTTTTATGTCTTCTTATGAAGTCACAGAACATCACAGATATCTCCATCATCCTTCACAAAACTGGAAAGCCTCTGAACTTACTCAGAAATTTTATTGCTATTGTTCTAATGTGTCATGTCCCAGTTCCAGATATTGAAAATTAATGGCCAATGCAAATGTGTTAACAAGTGGGAACTGCAAAGGTGCTTAGGCCAACAGTGATCAATGTGTAGATACTATCAGGCTGATTGGTTGCTTTCTCTTCTGCTTTATGCTATGTGAAGACACGAAAGTCCTCTCTTTGAAGGGACACTGTGACAAGAAACCATCAGGGAAGCAGAAAAGAGCCCATGCCAGGCAAGGAAATCTGGTAGTGTCTTGGCATGTACTTCAAGTCCCCAGAGCTATGGAAGCAGATTTCCATTCTCCATAAGTCATCCATTGTTGTGTTATTTGTTTATTTTTTATTTTAATTTCAGTGGTGTGTATGTGTGTTGTATGTATGTGTATGTGTACACACATGTGGGGGTAGGAGCCATATGTTAGGTTCTTCTGCTGTCGCTCTTTCAACATTATTATTTTGTGAGACAGGGTCTCCAAGTGAACCTGGAGCTAAAGGAGTTCAGCAATTAGATGAGGCTGTCTAGTCAAAAAGCTCTAAGCATCTGCCTCCCTAGGAATGGAATCACAGACTTGCCATGTTTTATGTGGGTGCTGGATATCTGAACTCAGGTTCTCATGCTTACTCCAAAAGAATTAATAACACACCTTCCTAGCAGCTGGTCTCATAGTCTGTTACAGCAGTGCAAACGGGCTGAGATGTTTACTCTCCAGTTTAATGACTGTGCTTCTCCAAGTTGCTTAAGGGTTTTAACAAAATAAAGCCAGATAATCAATAATCGTAAGTGTAACAATAATGTAGGAAGGCAGAGGATGGTGCCACCCTTGAACTAACTCAGTATGAGGCCTCTGGGTGAGACCATGAAGTTTATGTAGCTTCCCAGGATGGACAGTCTCCTTGGGTACTTTCACTTCTTTAACATAGAAGCATGGGTGGCAGAGACCTTGTAAGGCCATTGTGAGGCTTTACTGAATAATTTGAAAGACACCTACCACAGCTCAAGAATGAATGTCAGCTGATATCAGTGTGACTGGCAGCAGTGGTACCTGGAATAAAGCTTTCATTTAAATCTCGGAGCATCCAACCATCTGGGGGTACCAATGTTCGTGGTGGTTACAAAGTTTTAAAATATCATATTATGGAGAAGAGTCGGGTTTTTAAATCAGGCTCATTTGAAACAGTGTTCTACTGTCAGGCTACACGATGCTATGACAGTTCTACCGTGATTAGAAGTTTAAATGATATCAAAAGCTAATGGGGGTTGAGGTATGGCCTTTACCAACTGAGGCTGTTTGGCTGGATGAGTCAGACCGCACTCTAGAGCGAGCTGTCTCACTTATTGTGGTTTGTTACTTATGACCTATACTGAAGGAAAAAAAGAAGTATAAAGTGGGGGCTAGAGAAATAGCTCAGTGGTTAAGGGTACTTATTGCTCACAGCACAGCCCTCATGAAGCCACACAGACTTCATGGACTCACCCAGAGGCTTCATGGACTCATACAGAATTAGTTCAAGGCTGATACCATCTTCTGCTTTCTGACATTATTGTAGAGGCCCTGGGTTTTCCTCAGCATCCACATGGTGGCTTACAATCACCAATTCCAGTTACAGGTGATCCAACATCCTCTTCTGGCCTCCTTAGACACCGGACATGCATGTGATGCACACACATACATTCAGACAAAACACTCATACACATTATTTAAAACAGAATTCTCCACATGTGCATTGTGAATGGAGAAGTGTTTCAACAGTAGTCAAGAGCACTAGCCACCCTTGCCGAGGACCTGAGTTCAATTCCTAGAACCAACATGATGGTTCACAACCACTGAAAGTCTAGCTCCAGGGGATCCAGTGTTTTCTTCTGGCTTCCGTGGACACTGCACACTTATGCTATGTGGATATACGTGTATGAAAAACATTAATACACAACATAACAATAATTCTCCCCTTTTAAAAATAAAATATACGATACACTATCTGCCATTTTTACTTCCAAATTTCATATGTATAACTAGCAAAGCATTCATCATGTCTTTTTACGAAGGTTGCATTTCATTTAAGTCTGACCCATAGTGAGCAGAGAACTGTTTAAGGACAGAAATGAAGCTTTCCAAGGCCAAGAGATACAAATCCTGGCCCATGGTAGATACCCAAGAAATATCTTTTGAGAAAAACTCTATTTGAAGAGACATATGTGGTCTATAATAAAATAAAGTTGGACAAAAAGAATTCTGTCGGGTTAATCTGGCTCTATGGAATACAAGTAGGCTGTAGGGAATATCAGAGTTACAGTTAAGAAAATGCAGAGAATAGATGTTAGAAGCGAGACACTAGTTTGGCTGTAGGGAGGAGAGTTCATTTTCGGGTACTTCCCTCTGTAACAAGGGCTCTGAGCTAAGATGCTAATGGTTCATGTGAGCAGCCTAATTAAAAACCAATCAATATTTTCATATTAAGAGAAGTTTGGAACTTAAGAGACTTGGGTATTAAATTTAGACCATTCAGAGACTATGCAGCTTCAAAGACAGCCTAGGAGAAATTGGCTGTCGTTGATGTTTCCTATTAAAATGTATCCCATCCATCATCCTAATAGACCAGCCATATGATTTGTCCATCACATTATGAGAACAAAATGCTATCTTGTCTCCTTGATACTGTGTCTTAAAAAAAGAAAGAGAGCAGCAAGGCAGGGGAGAGAGGTTCTTTCTCTGTTCCTTTCCCGATTGTTTTTTTAAGTTGTTCATAACACACAAGGTCTAGCTAGCATCAGGAGTAATTACAGTACACCATGTAGAAATGGCCAAGGAAGCGGTCAGGGAGGATAATGCTTGCTACGTTAAAAGTTCTAAGGAAAGGACCAAGTCTGAGAGATGTGACGGTGAATAAATCCTTTTGAGGAAGATCAAATGGACAAGTTAGTCTTACCTGCTTAAACCAGTGTCTTTCAGATACTCTGAGATCCAAGTAAGAATATGACAGACATTTGAGAATACATTCTGCTAACTGACAAAACTGTGCACAAGGCAGGCAGACTGCTCTGTGTGGAGATCGTGATCCATGATAATCATGTTGGTCTCCAGCACAGGATCAAGAAGGGAGGCCATTTTGCTATCTTCAGGGACAGGATCAGGTCCCTGCTCCTCACTGCTCTCTCTGGAGATGGTCGGGACATAAGAGACAGTGTGGAGACTTCACTTACGAAGAACTTTTCAAACAAATATCTGTTTCTTATTTAATTTGGTCGGTGTAATATACACTATTATGCTGGATGCATCTATGATGAAAATTTGTTAGGACCAAAAATCACCACAAAGAGAGAGTTCTCAGACATTACAAGCAAAAATGTCACAAACATTGCTGAGAACATGTTCATTCCCTAAATCAACATTTACTTGATTTTTCAACACAGCATATACAGTGGCTCTCAAAAAAACTCTTCATACAAAAATGGACAGAGCCACCACTACCTTCAGGAAGTGGTTCCTGCAGTAGGTGATACGCCTCTCTCCTAAACTGAGCTAGCCTCCGTTCTAAATGGGTCTGCAGGTGTGGCCACAATTCAAACAGATGTTTCCACATGTGGGAGCTGAGGTTTGAGGATCTCTCTGATGCCTTCGCCTTCCCCTTTACACCTGTCGTTGTGGCTATGCGTGTTCAAACTCTCTTCTCTTTTGCCTCACGTTAGGCCTCGACTTGGTAGAGCTGTGGGCTGTGGCATGCTATTTTCTCCCATGTATTTTTAGATGATTGTTAAAAGCTTTTTTCATATTGCTTTTGGGACTCTTGATTCAGACTCTCTGGCTTGTTTTAATGTATGGCTTTATAGGAAGGAGGAAAGAGATGAGAAAGGAGAGGCAAGAGACAATAGAAGAGAGAGGAGAGGTGAAAGAGTGAGAGGGTGAGGGA
>NW_022196898.1:90973715-91031598 GCF_008632895.1 Mastomys coucha
GGAGAATGGGAGAATGGGAGAATGGGAGAATGGGAGAATGGGAGAATGGGAGAATGGGAGAATGGGAGGGAGAATAGTAGAGTAATAGAGGCATTTTTTTAGCTTCCTCAGCCTCAGGCATTTGACCTTGGCCTGGGTCTGTTTTGACATAGAAAGCTGAACTGCCCCCAGGAAGATGTTGAGAGAAGAGAATGACTCTTTTGTCAGGTCTTATTGTTTAATTAGATCACAAGTTAAATCTCAGTTTTAAAATTCTTTTGGCACATGCCATAATTCTCAGTCTCAGTCTCAAACATTTCCTAGCAGCTTCCTATACAAAGGCAAATAGCATGCAAATTCAATATTTGAACCACCTTATTTACTTATTTTTTATTTTTTTAATGACAGCTCTTAGAGTAAAAAAGTTTCTAAGTTTCTAGTGGTTAATTATTTATTTTCTGGAAGTCATTGCACTCCACGGATCGCTCTAATCAGTCCCAGGCTTCCTTCCTTCGCTTTATGTTTAATGTTCTCAGCACCTGGAGTGCTGAGTCCTCCCAACACTCTGTTCTTGTTTGAAGACTTCCAGTTTGTATTCATGAACTCTGACCTGATGCTCTCCAGACATAATGCAGAATCAGAGTCTCACAGTTCTAGAACAAAATTCTCATCTGAGTCAAAGGGTTCTGATCCACCCAGCCCTGGGAGTTTGGATATAGGAGGATCTCTGTCAGTCCAGCCAAACCAGTGAGCTCCAGGTTCAATGAAAGACCCTGTCTCAAAATATAAGATGGGAAGAGATAAATAGATATCCTCTGGCCTCTGCACATGCAAATAAAAAATGTGTGCGTTCACCTTATACACACATACAGTGAAAGACAAGAGATGAGAGAGAAGGAGAGAGAGACAGAGACAGACAGAGGGAAAGAGACAGAGACACAGACAGGGAGCAAAAGAGACAGAAGCAGGCAGAGAGAGAGAGAGACTAATAGGAAATATGCCTATAAACCCAGAAGTCTTCAGCCTATGGCTTGATCCCCTTTACATCATGTGTCAAGGGCTGGATGTTTTCTGTATCCCAGACCTCAAACTTTAGGACTTAGCTTTCTTCCTGCCATGCCACAGATCAATGAATCTGGTAATTGAGAATTTTCCTGCAAATTTCATTTTCCTTCAGGGCCAAATAAAATTCTAAGTTTTCACTATCCATCCATCAACTTATGAACATCTAGATCAGTGGCTCTCAATCTGTGGGTCACAACCCCTCAGGGTTCACACATCCGATATCCTGCATGCTCGAATATTTGCATTACAATTTATAAATGTAGTCAAATTAGAGAAGTACAGATGAAATAACATCATGGTTGGGGTCACTACAACATGAGGAACTGTACTAAACAGCCTCACCCTCACCCTCAGGAAGGTTGAGAACTGCTGATAAAGAGGGATTCCGTTTTGGTGCTATTGTAAGTAGCAATTAAAATGCATATGCAAAGGTTTTTGTGAGTATAGTGTAGAATTATTTAGGTATGTTGTCAAAGACGAAGAAATCTGGTTCATATGACAGTGACATTTTTTAGTTTTGGTGGGACGTTTCCACACGAATTTCCATGACGGTTTTACTGGTGTGCACTTCCCCACACAGTGCATAAGTGTGCCCTGTCACACCCGCATTCTCTGTCACTTGTTCTCACACTGGCGTGTGCTGAGTTCACGGCACCTGCTGTACAGTTGGATGCAGATATTAGTTGCCTCATTGACTCTCAAATATGAGACTCATCGTTCTATGAAGAGTCATGAAATCTTGAGAATAAAGGAAGCTATTTAGAGAGCTTTGGAATGAGAACAGAGAGCCCTGGGCAGAGATCTAGGAGGGACCTGCATTTCAGATGTGAATAATTGAAAACCGATCCTTGAAAGATAACAATAAAAGAATGGCCCCGCTGAGGTAGGATTAAATCAAAAGCTGTGTGGTGTCATCAGAAGAGGAAAGGAAGCACTTTAGGTGGTACTCAATATAATCAAATAGAGAAGTCAGGACTTAAAGGGGTTTTTGTTTTGTTTTTATTGACAGCCATTTTTTGACTCTATCAAAACAGTTTTGCAGATGCTATTGCTATGGATGCTGATCATATTGGATGAATTTAGTTAGCTGTAGTAATTTGTGTCTTTCATAGGCTTTGTCCATTTAGCCCAAGTTGTCATGTTTAGTGGCACAAAATCTTTACAATATTCTTCTTGGCATTTTGATCGCTCCATGGTCCCTGATGACGCTCTTGATTCTCTCTCTTTGTTGCTAACTCCTCTTCTTTCCTCTGTCTTGATTAATTTAGCTGGAAATTTATCAATTTTGTTGATTTCTTTCGAAGAAGCTAGGTGTGATTGTATTGACACATGTTATTCTTTTCCTATTCAATTAACTTCCTTCCTTTTTTTTTTTTTTTTTTTTTTTTTTTTTTGAGTACAGGGAGGAGGTATCTTACACTGTAACCCAAACTTGCTTGCATTAAATTGGTGGCAATCCCCCTGCTGCTTCACCCTCTCCAGTGCCAAGACTGTAGGTATGACCTTGCCATACAGGCTTGTACTTCTTTTAAAATATTCTTTAATATGGGATCTTAGATGACCGATTTTAGAATTTTATCATTTTCAAAACAAGAATTAAAGTTACAGAGTTTCCCACAACTTCAGCCATGTCCCACAACTTTGATATGCTTTTTATTGTCTTTAATCTTTTTTTGTTTTTACAGTCCAGTCATTACCTCCCTCCAGTGCTGCCCTCTGACTGTTGCTCATTCCATTCCTCCTTCCCTCTCTCCAAGAGGATGTCCCCAGCCCCTACCCTGACCAGACCTCCCCACTCCCTGGGTCATCAAGTCTGTGAGTGTTAGATGGATCTTCTCTCACTGAGGCCAGACCAGGCAGTCCTCTGCTGTGTATGTGTTGGGGACCTCCCATCAGCCGGTGTCCTCTGCTGTATATATGTTGGGGGCCTCACATTAGCTGGTGTCCTCTGCTGTATATGTGTCAGGGGCCTCACATCAGCTGGTGTCCTCTGCTGTGTATGTGTTGGGGGCCTCACATCAGCCAGTGTCCTCTGCTGTATATGTGTTGGGGGCCTCATATCATCCGATGTACACTGCTGTGTATGTGTCGGGGCCTCACATCAGCCAGTGTCCTCTGCTGTGTATGTGTTAGGAGCCTCACATCAGCCCGTGTACACTGCCTGGTTGGTGGCTCAGTGTCTGAGAGATCTCATATATGTGTTGCGGGCCTCACATCAGTTGGTGTACACCGCCTGGTTGGCAGTTCAGTGTCTGAGAGATCTCTGTGGTCCAGATTTGCTGAGACTGCTGGTCTTCCTTCATTTCAAATTAGTTTCTTTTTTTTTCTGTCTTCTATCAGCATGAAGAAGCATGTTGCTTTATTTCCAAATGACTAAAGAGTTTCCAGATTTTTACTCGTTATCCATTTCTCATTTAGTTCATCTGGTGGGTAGACAACGTAAATGGTGTCATATTGTTCAGATCTTCTGTGTTCTTCCCAACTTCCTATACACAGTCTCCATGGATACCCATCCTTTCTGTTTATTTGCGGTTTTTCTTGTTTACTTGGAAACATCACTCTAAAGCCCTACACTTTTAGCATTGCCTGTGGTACTAATACAGCGATCCTCTTAGCATTAGGTGCGTCCTGGGCTCTGCCTCCTTCTGCACTGTTTGATCTGACACGCATTACAGCTCGCAGCTCCGATTGCTTTCTGTTGTTTGGCGATGCGTTGTGTCTGTGCTGTTTGTCCCGAACAACCTTTCCATGTCTGTATGTTTAACCTTTTCACTCTTCGTGTTTTATATTTAAAATGAGTTTCTTGTTAACAGTGCGAAACTTGGTCTTTTCATTATCCATTCTCAGAACTCATCTCTTCTAATTGGAATTTTCAGACCATTTACATTTCACACAATTACCGCTATTGTCAGTTTTAACTTTTCAACTTGCTATTTTTCTCTTCTTGCCATCTTTGTTCCTTCATTACTCTTTCCCTGACTCCTTATGAATTAATGAACTATATTTAGCATCCATTTTACCTTGCTGTTTACTTCTTAGTAACCTGCTTCTTTGTTAAGCTTTGAGTGGTTGTGCTAATAGTTTATGAATGTGGATTTGTTGCGATTGGGGGCACTTGGTTTTGGCTTGTTTGCTCATTGTCTTTGTTTTATTTTGTTTTGAGACAGTCTCTCACTGGATTGCTTGGTCTCTTGCTAAATAATGAGGCTGGGTTGCTTAGCATTCTCTGTGCAGCTAGGGCTAGCCTTGAGTATGGCATCCTCTGGCCTCATCAGCCTGAGTGTTGAAATTATAGACGTGTACCATCATAACCAAGTTGTAAATTCATTTTTACCTATTACTGTTGCTCCCCCACTCAGAATGACAACATCTGTTTGCTCAGGTTTTGGAATGGAAGTTAAGGAAGATCCTAGGGTAGAAAACTGGTAGCTTGAATGAAAATGGCTTCTGTCAGCCCATAGGGAATGCGCTATTAGGAGGTGCTATTGGCTTTGATGGAGGAAGTGTATCACTAGGAGTTAGGTTTTGAGGAGTCAGAAGCTCAAGCCAGGCCTAGTGGCTCCCTTTCTTCTTGCTGCCTGCTAATCCAGAGGTAGAACACTCAGCTCTTTCTCCAGTATCATGTCTGCCTGCATGCCTTCATGTTTCCCATCATGACAATAATGGACTAAACCTCTGAACTGTAAACCAACCCCAATTAAATATGTTCCTTTATAGGAGTTGCCAAGGCCATAGTGTCTCTAACAAAGAAAAGAACATTTTGTCCCTGTATTATAAAGTCTCATGTCCACAGAGTAGAAATGGTCACCCTGGTCTTCAGACATAAAATGAACAGTTTGTAATATTATAATGTAAGCTGGATACTGCCTTTGCATTCATTGATTACAGATTAAAGAATTTAAGATGTAAGACAGTCTATATGTTTGCCACACGCACTCATATTTTTTTGAATTTTAGTTCCTATTTGGCATCTTTGTTTGCATGCCTGTTTTCTGCCATGTATAATGCTGAAGATCATACCTAGGGCCTCCTGCATGTTAGGCAAGCCCTATACATTCATCCTATCTTCTCATGAGATGTCATGGCCATTTTAGTTCATCAACAGTGTCTGTAGACTGCTTCCATTGACTGTTTAGTAAAGCATACATTTAATAATACATCATTTTCATCCTTAGCAAAGCTATGGTGTCTTTTCCCTCCCTAACTCATTCTAGTCTGTTTTCCTACAAGTCATTTACACACTAAATGTGTTACCTCAATAATCTACCTACAATCTCTGCCATCTTCTTCATCTGTGTCTATTGGCTCACATTTCTACTGATCACATTCTCCTGCTTGTTGACTGGCTGGTCATTTTGTGCTTTTCCTTTACAAAGTGTTAGGGATAGGGGTCTGGAAGGAGCTGATATTCAAGTTACTTTCTGGGATGATTGGGTTTACTTGTTTATTTGACTGCATTCAAGACTTATCAAGATTACTAGTGAAATATCATTTATAAATATGACTATGGGGGTTTTTCTTTTTTCTTTTTTTTTTGAGGTGGGGAGAGGCAGATTAGAATGTGAAATAGAAGACTGAATAAGATAAACTCTTCCCTCACCAGTGTGGGCATCATCCAACCCACAGAGTGTCCAAGAAATATGCAAACACATAAACAGGGCAAATCTACATTGACATTTGGAGCTGTACCATATCTCTTGATCTTCATTCATTAGATATCAGGATCCATCAATTATCTTAGCTTCTTTTGAAATCCAGAGCCCTCCAAAGTTCTCAGGTCTTGGTGGTTATACTAAATCATACTGCTGTCATCCCATGTTCTCAGACTGGCAGACTAAAGACTAAGGTACTCCTAATCTCCATAATCAGTGTAATTCATCCCACATAATGAATGTTTTCTTACATATTTATTTATAGCCCATTCTTTCTCTAGAGAAGCTCCAATTGAAACATGTATGGAACATGTCTAATGTATTGTTAGAACAAACATCACTATAGTAATACCTCAGCCTTCCTTGTAGGGCACATTGCTCTCAAGTCATAACTACAAAGTCCTCACCTATTGCTCTTATAAGAAAGATCATTTCATTGTCTTTTGTGGACTTTGGAGTCTGTTCAAATTAGTACTTTCTATTTGCTGTATTTATTCAGCTTTATCCATACTTGTCCTACAAGGGAACTCCACATAAATTTTGAGATACTTTTGTGTGGTGTGGGGAAGTCACACATTTCCTCTCTGACATCATAATAATTCTATACATATTATCTATTAGCTATTTCTGGAACCATATTTATTTGTATCTCACATTGTTTATTTCTCTTTGTAATGTATTTGCATGTAGTTAATATGGTTCAACAGCTTTTCCCTGTTGTTGTCTGCTATTTCTACAATCTCTTAGTCTGTTTCAATTGACTTTTCTGGATGTGTGTCAGAACTCCTCTGTCTCAGCAGCCATTACGTTTAACTACATCTTCTGAAATCAGAGGGCTAGGGGTCATCTCAGTGAGCTTCCTTATATACCTGGCTTTGACCTTGACTCCAGGGAAAATCAGGGAAGACTTTAATGTTTTTCTTCCCCCTTTCTCTCTCTGTCTGTCTCTCCATCTCTCTCTGTCTCTTTCTCTATATCTCTCTGTCTCTCCCTGTGTCTTTGTCTCTCTCTGTGTGTTTCTCTCTGAGTGTGTGTGTGTGTTTGTCTCAGATCCTCTTCACAATGATCTCAGCTCTGCTCTGCCTGCCTTCTAAAATCTAAAAATAGTTATTTCATATATTCTGTCAGACTTTCTAGTTGTTCTGATGGAAGTTTACTAACTGTACTCTTTTACTGTGGCAAGAAGCAGATGACAAGCTGCTAAAATATTAGAGTTGTTAGCTATATGGTATTAACAAGTCAATTATTAGATAATAAAGTAAATTACATGTGCTAGGAATTTTACTAAACATTTAAAGGACAAAGAAGACTATGCTGAAGCAACTCAATGAGCCAGATGTAGATGGTAAGACCAAGACAAATAGTATATGAGCTCTCCATGGCCACTGGGAACTGGTTTACTGGTAAGAACACAAACATGGGTCCTAAGGTATTAGCATGGGTATTAATACTGGTGAAGTATTATATAGGAAAGTGGTATCTATCTATAAAGAGGAGACTATATAGAAAAAAAGTAATAAAGGAAAGAAATGGCAGGTGGCAGTTAGGAGATGGCAGGAAGTTTGATATATTCTGGAACAGAAGGGAGGGTGAGAATTAAAGACTCTGCAGAGACTGTGGAAAGCAGATCCTCAAGGCCTGGCCACCTTGTTCATGAACTAAGCATTAACCTCTGGGTTCTTCCTCTGCTATCAGGATCTCAGGTACCTTTGTTTAGAATTTCATGGAGACATTTTTACTCCTTAAAGTCCTTGTTCCACTATTACCAAACCACCCAAGTGTCTTTGCAAAGGGATCCGTGTACAGACAACCTTGAATGGATTAGGGAAAGTTGTGAGATTAAAGTCAAGACTATTCTAGTATCCAGAAAACAAATGGTGTAAGGTCAACATGAAACAATGAGGATGCTTCAGAACAAAGAGTAAAAGAAACACAGGGTAAGCATTAACACCCCTTGCCTCCTTTTATGAGACCCACTCACATGTAGCCCAGACTGGCTTTGAACCTTTGATCCTTCTACCTCTACTTTCCCCTATTTGCAAGGACTATGCGCATTTGCTCTCATGCCTGGCTTCCTTCACTTTTTGAGTGATTACTGCTTTTCAGGTTTTACATACTCAGTCCAGGTAGACTTGGTGCAGAGTCTACATTCTATAATTTTAATGACTATACAAATCTGCCTCAAGATGATCACCTTATATCCTAATTGCCTACTTGGCTCTTTAGCGTCCCTTCTGAAATAGCAACTCTCAGAAGGTAAATCTATGCCTTATCTTTGTTATGTCCCTGTGACAGACAAACAGCAAACTGGAGAGATGAGAAACCTGTCCACCGTAGAGACAGGAGTCAAAGAATCAATACATAGACTACTTCTCAAGAGTGCCAGGAGTAAAAGAATAAGACAGTGTAAAATCAGGCCCAGGTTTCTTGGAGAGGGCATCAGAGAAATCCTTTCTGAGGAGAAGCAGGAAGCTTTAGTCCTCCAAGTGTCTGGAAGCATCTTTCTTTAGGGAGAGAAAGAATTCCTATGCTATAAAAACAGAGAGAGGGCAGCAGAAAATTGTGTAGGATGGTATCATACAGGGACATGGAGGCTGATCATCATCTTTAAAAAAAGTCTGCTAAGAAATGTGTGCTATTTCAAAGGCAAGACAAAGTCGAGGGAGGGTTTAAAGGAGGGAAGTGAAGGGTGAGATGGTCTGATTAGTATTAGAAAGAGTCATTGGAAATTGGAAGGGAAGGGAGGGAAAGTCAGAGAAGGAAGCTTAGAACGTGAGGCAGAGAGAGGCAACTTAGCAAGAACTCACTGCAAGATGTGCCTGTTGTTTGGCAATCTTTGGGAATTAGAGGAAAGATGAGGTTTAATATATTTCTGCTTATATGTTTAAACCTTTGAGAAGGATAATTGATGATGGTAAGATATCTTTGCATTTTGTAAAAATGTAAAATCTATACATGAATTATAATAAAGAGGAAGTTTGGCATAATGTTGTAGATGTAGGGAAACAGGAAATGGAAACTCTCTAGGCAGAACAGTAAAAACTGATGTAGAATGAGTAGATCATAGACTTAGGGGTAGAAGTCAGATAACGTGGACTTTCAGTTTTAAAAAGAACAATATGTTTGACAAAAATGGTGACTAGAGAAGACTCCCCTAATGAGATAAGGTGCTGTTGCCCACTATAGAATGCTAAGAGTGGGGAGGACAACATATATGAAAAGGACTCTCTCCCTTTTGTCCATGCTAGGTGTGTCCCAGCTCTAACTTGTAGATTGTATTGCCCTCTTGAATTTGAAGCTGGCCCATCAAGCACTTATAGACATAGTTAATATTCCCATACCACTTATAAAAATGTGATATAAACTGGGTCTAATTACAGCAGGATGGAGAGAACACAAGGGAAAGATAAAGCGTTCTAATTACCTCAGACAATGCTAAGAGTGCTGAGAGGGAATGCTGGAAACCTAGAGAAAGTCATAGCTACCCAAGGATTAGAGAAGATGCTAAACTGTTGTCCGATGGGGAAGACCAGGCAGGGAAGCAGACGAAAGCTGGTTTGTGATATACAGAGGTGCTTCAATGCAACTAAGCCTAAGTGCAAGAGAATTGAACCCACTCCCTTATCTAACAATTTATCAATCTGATTGAAAAGCATAGGAAAGCAAGAGTATGGAAAGATAATACATGAGGATGAAAAGAATGAAGAGAACTCTCTGTTTCATAATCTAATCTAGTTCCTGTAAGTTGTTGCTTACAAAAAGTGGTGTTTCCCTTTGGGAATAAAAACCCTCAGCAAACCTCATGGAATATCCATGAGTGGGTTTATTTGATGGTTAGGAATGGCTATCTAGCCTGTATGTTCATCCTTTACAGTTCCAGTCATGGTCTCAGAGGCTGTGTGCATCTGTTGGAAGTTACTTAGATCCTACAAGAATCAGGATTAAAGACTATAGCTTCTTGAAAGTTTTGGGGCTTGGGGCTTAAGGAGGACACTGAAAGAGATTGTCCTTTTGAATGCATTTATTAGAAGAGATATTTATACCACAGACAGACAAAGTACACTGCTGCATAGGGAAGCTCTCAGGCCTACATGGCAGAGTTACAGAGTCCCTTTAATAGGATTCATAAGAATGGGGTGGGAAGGGATTTAAGTATTCTTTCTTGGCTCCCAGTTGCCAGGGGTAACTTTGGAGTGGCCAGTTAGTTAATGGTAGGTGATGGTGATAAACATTATTGTGGTCAGCCATTGCCAGGGAAGGGCTAGGAAGGCAAGAATCTAAAAAGCAAGCTACTTTGGTTCATGACACCAAATTACTTTCATTTCTGAAACAGCCACTGTTCAACCAGAATGTAGCTTTACAAAAAGGCATGGCCTTGGCCAACACAGGTCTATTTAATAAGACATGGAAAAATTTCAGCTTTTAGGACCACAATGGCAAAAAAAAATCTATAAACCTGAAGGAAAATAATTTCTATTTTTTAATCAAAGCCCATGTGAATTGGGCACTAATGTCTTTAATGTCTGTGCTTATTCATTTACATGATGAGTAGATACTACATGTCAGGGTTGACATGTGGTCTTAGCCCTCTCAGAGGCATATGAACCCCAAAATCTCAGCCAGACTTCCACCAGCTGACCCTCCTGGGGCTGCTAACATCCTTCCAAATGGATCTCTGCTCCAATCAAGCCTTCATGCTTGCTACTCTCTGTGTATGCCTTGCTAATTTTAGTACACATTGCTCTGAATCATAGCATGTCAGGGCTGAAAAGGCTCTTAAGGCGTAGGAGCAGCCCTCCTCAATTTACTCCTGAGGAAACACATTTCATTAGTCCTTCAGAACCCAGCTCACTTCCCTCACGTTGCTTTCAATGTTAAGTTGTAGTGGTTCTGGGAACAACTTCTTTTTAAAACTTTATTTAGTTTAGTTTGTTTGTTTGTCTTGTTTTGGATTTTTGATGTTTTGTTTTGTTACTTTTTGTTTGAGACAGAGTATCACTATGTAGTTCTAGCCGTCCTGGAACACAATCTGTTGACTAGGCTGGCCTAAAACTCACAAAGATCCTCCTGCCTCTGCTTCCCAAGAACTCAGATTAAAGTGGTGTGCCACTCTACCTGACTAAACTTTATTTAGCCTTAATGGTGGTCTGAAGAGGACATCCTTGACCCTTGGCCTCTATCTCCCTCGACAAGCTAGTTCGGGTCATATATAAGGCTCCTCTCTACTGTGTTTGATTCTGCAAGCCTGTCTTTGAAGTCTTGGGTGTTTGCCATTGGTGTTGCTCCTGTATATGTCAGGTTTTGCTTTTAATTTTGTGACACTGACCAGTCATACTCCTACATATATTCATCATCCTGCAGCAGAGTAGGGTGTCCGGTGAAGGGCCAGTTAGGACAAAACAGCAAGGAGCACACCTGGACTTCAGCCAGCATCGCAAGCATCTGCATTGTGATACGAAAGCAAGTATCTCTATCATGTGTACTCAGTGATATTCGGGGCTTGTCTTTTCTTGGGGTTTTGATTCTGTTTTCTTTTTTGCTTGATTTTGTTTTCATTGATTGTGGGGGGTTTTGCCATTTGCAATGCTTCAGAATATACTTGAGTAAATAATATTTCTTTTAAAGGTAAGCTGATAATAATAATAATAATAATAATAATAATAATAATAATAACAACAACAACATTGTCATTCCTCCGCAACAGATGAGCCAATGGCCAGAAATCAGGCAGCAGGCTATTTCTCTGCAATGCACTCAGGAATCCTATCAACACTAGGTTAGAAAAAAGCCAGAGCCTCACCAGACAGTATTTGTCTGTTGTTACAAGTTCCTTTCTCAAAACTCTGAGTGTTTGTGCTAAATGTTTGTGTGGTTCAGCTATACAGATTCAGTTTGAATTGTAGGTACAGCAAACACTTAGTGGACCCAGGATCTCTGCTCTTACTTAAACTACTACCCTTTGCCTTTCTATGCTTGTAACAAGTCCCCTAGTGCCTCAGTGTCTGACTAGTACTTGCTATGTATCGACTTGAAATCTGATTCTCAACTCAAGTGAACATTACTTTTAGATGTTACGTCTTCCTAGATATAGAGGCTTTTTTCCCTTTCTATTTCTTTTTCCTTTCCCACGCCTCCACAACCTTCTAGACCTTTCTTGTACAGCTGGACAGAACTAAGTTCTCTTCCCCCTTCCCCTGCCCTTTGCTGGGTTGGCCTGCACTGGCTTCTCCCCACTTCTCTAACTCTTCCCTTTTCTTAAGTCTTCCTCTCAGCTCCAGAATTTTAACAGCCCAGCCATTCTTTCTAGGCATCATCGTCTAGCCCTCAATGTCCCTGTGGGGCCTATGACACTCTGCTAGATTATCCATTTATAGCCCTTAAAGTATAGGAGACTCTGCTGAAAGTGAAAATCAAGATGGTAGTTCACAGCTTCTTAGCTTAGATTGCACTGACATATGGGGAGAACTCTTTGGTTTTCTTTTTTTATTCACACTGTAATAGAAAGGATTTTCTTAATGTAGAAGGTTTATATGTATAATACTTGAAATATCTATCAATTACCTACCTTCCCCATGTCCCCTCTTTACATAGGAAAAGGAAGCACGAGCTACTGTTCTGTCTACCACCAGGTAAGTCTGAAAACCATGGTTGAGAAGCTTCACCCTGATGGAGCTTCTCGAGTATGAGCTAGAAGGTCAAACAGACATGGTTCCTTGTTCCTTCGATGATGTATTTCTACAAACATGAGAACTTCATAGAGTTAAAGAAGGATTAAATGAGATAATTCATGAGAAATTAGATGTGGGCAATGTAAACTAATTTTTTACATTGTGACAAAGCATTGTTATTTACCTGTATAAATACTGGTCAGAGGCCTTTTATGACCAGACCCAAACATGCTTCAAATTCCCGTCCTTAAGCTATAATAATTATTTAGTGATCTGTCTTATGATTTAAATTCCATTGTCCCAAATGAGATTACATTCTCCTCCCTGCCCAAACATTTGAGCTTCAGAATTTTCTGTATCTACCAACGGTGATACCATTCTATCTGTTACTGAAGCACAAACCTTTGATATTTTTATCCAATTAATTACTCTATGTCCACTCTGTGAATTAGATAGAACTCATAATCCTGCTTCTTTTGTCTCCCTTGAGCATCCCCTTCCACCTCATTGAATTTGAATGTAGGTTGGCTGACACACTGACATATTAGCTCTCAGAGTTCAAGCCCACAGTTTGTAGAGGACTCACTCTTGGGTATGGATGATATTTAATTGCAGATAAGTGCCATCATAGTAACACTGCTATACAGATCCTTTGAACAGCTACTACCTTTTCACTATTGCCATAGTTGTGCCTTTTCAAGAACCTCAGAGTTGGATTCCTACAGTATGTAATATTTTCAGATGGGGTTCTTTTACTTAGTAATATGCATTTAAATTCCTTCCATGTCTTTTCATGGCTTGATAGCTCATTTCTTTTTAGCACTGAATAATATTCCATGGAACATTGTCAGTTTATATACCACTCACCTACTGAAGGTCATCTAGGGTGCTTCTAAATCCCAGCAATTATGAATAAAGCTGCTATAAACATCATGTTCAGTCATAAATTCTCAAGTTATTTGGGAAAATACCAAGGAATGTGATTGCTGGATCATATGATAAGAGTATATTTAGTCTTGTTAGAAACTGCCAAAGTGTCTTCCAAAATGAAGATACCATTTTGCATTCCCACTGACAATGTATAAGAGCTTCTGGGGTTCCGTGTGTTCAGCAGCAGTCGCGGTGGTCAGTGCTTGTTAGATTTGGACTGCTCTCATGGCTGTGAGCTAATGTCTCTCTGCAATATATTATATCAGTTGATCCCCCACCCCACCCATCTATCATATAGAGCAATCTTCCTGACCCCTTCTGTTATTTTGCAATTTCTTAATGACGTAGAAAGTGAAGAATCTTTTCACATGCATATTTATCATCCGTGTATCATTTTGGGTGAGCTGTCTGTTCAGGTCTTCTGCACATTTTTTATTGGGTTGTTTTGTCATTGCTGAGGTTTAAGAATCCTTCGTGCATGCTAGATATGCCTTCTGCAAAGATGTTTTATGAGTTCAGAGCTTACATTTCATTCTTTTGATGGACTGACTCTTGTAGGACAGAAGTTTCTAATTTTTGTGAAGTTCATTTTCTCAATTATATTTCCAGAACTTTTGCCTCCAGTGTTGTAGCTAAATTGTCATCTACTCATTCTCTTATTTCAGCTTCTAATAATTTCCTATTTTACATTTGAGCCCACGACTCATTTTGAGGTAAGGATTGTAAAGCAATAAGGTTAAATGCTAGTCTAGACTCTTTCTCTTACATGTAGAGATTTTGTTGTTATTGTGTCATTTGTCAAAAGGACTATCTTGATTTTAGACTTGTAGTTTCACTCTGGATTTCTGACTTACAGAACTTAACAAATTCCATTTGCTTTACATTGTATAGGTCATCATAATTTGTTGTAGAAACAATAAGAAACCACTTCAGTAGTACTTATTCCATTGTGAATGGGGAGAATCCAATGAGAAATGCAAACAAATGTGAAGGAATATCATAGTGCTCTGTACACAGTAAGATTGGTATGTATAAGCAGTTAGGATTACTGACCATAGAGAGGCAAATGTTTTAGCAATATGGATAGACAGCAAACTACATTTATATATGGATCACACGGACCATACAAGAGACAGATGTGCAGCCTGCAAGAGAATGTCAGTGTTGGCTTCCAGCTTCCTGTCTTCAGCATTTCATCCTTTTCTCTTCCCCTTCCCTGGGAAATTGCAGTTCCCAGTGAATTGAAGTGAACTGGTTCGGTCATAGCAGTGACTACTCTAATGTTCCCACTTTCCCTCTGGCCTATTCGTAACTTTCCCAGCCATGTCAATAACAAAAACTATTTTATACTTGAGTTTTAAAAATAATTCAGCACTTATTCTCTTACTATAAACATTTATTACCCTTCCAACTTTGTCCTCTGACTTCATGATGACCAATAGTCTACCTAGTGACAGCAATCTCAGGACCTTCCCAAACCTTGATGTCCATAGCGCTATGTTCTGGAAGAGTGCACTCCAAAATCATTGTGCTCAGGAAACAAGGTAAAGCTGCCAGGCACATCCAGCAAGAGTGCCGCCAGCCAGCCCTGTCTGGGGATAATTTGATCAATTGACACATGTGTCCAGTGGGTCTTCATTTCACATGTGGAGCGACCACGAGAAAAAAAATGAAAGAGAAAAAGACCAGAGAGCAGTTGTGTTTGTCTGGGTCCACAGTTTCTGTGATTGATTCTAGATGTGGGATTCTTTCTCTTTTGACACCATCAATTACACTGACCAATTTCTTCTAATATGGGATCTGTGCATACATACCTTCACACTGCAGTGTTTGCCAGGAGACTCATTATAATCATCATTGCATATTTATTGAGAACCCACTGGGCACTGAACACTGCGCTAGGCCTGTGATCAAGAGAAAACCTATTTCCAGCCAAGTCTCTTTGTTTCCACCCTGCTCTGAGAGTAATGGCATACCTAAGGAAGTAGAATACCACACACAATCAAATTTATTATCTGATTTGATCATTATTTTGATTGCTACTTATGATTTATAATGGAGGTCATTATTTTATTACATACTTTCTGTATATAATTAAGTTACTTTAAATAAGGACTTTCATTCTGTGCAAGTTAGTAAGAATAATGTATTTCTGATTTTCTCATCATAGGCTGAAAAGAAATTGAGCCACAAAAAGATATTACACTATTGAAGGTTTTGTCCCTCAAAATTTAGCATACATTGTACATATAAATGGGAAAATTGATGGCATTTACTATAAGATAAATGTCATTGTTTCAAAAAATTATCAGAACTGTGCTGAGCAAATCAAGTTCCTCACATGCCAAGGATGGCTTAAATTATCTTGTCACCTTGAAAGTTTCAAGTTTTAAAGCTTGAACAGTTTTGTTTTGTTTTTAAGATCACTTTGTTATAGGTGTATGTATATTCTGTGAGTCAAAAAAAAAAAAAGGCAAATTGATAAAGGAGAGGGGAATAAAAACCCTGAGCCTTTCAAAATAGAATTTCATAATTTTCACTGTTAGAGCATTGGTTTCTGTGTCAGGCAAACTCTGATCTTAAAATATCTTTCTGAGGCATGATTTTCTCCAGAGACAATTTGCTGTCTCGATATCCTCGTAAGTGAAACAAGAATAAATATTTTGTTCCACAAAATATTCCTCTCATCATTCCCCAGGTCTTTCTGACTTGTCTTTGTGCAAAGGAAGTTGTAGCCATTTTTTTAGACGTATTCAGTCTCCCCAAAAGAACAAACAAGAATTATTTTCTAAAGCCCTAAAATCTGTGTGTGCTGGGGCAGGGGTCACATACCAGATCATTTTAACTTAATACCCACTATCTATGTCAATTTTTTTCCTAATTTTGATGACCTTGTTTTATTCTCTGCTATAACCTTCTTTTCCATGGCTCTCCTCCTCTCTCTTTCCACAACTAGGCCCTCGAGTGGGCCATATGCAGGCTGAGGGAATGCCAATGGTCACAACCAGTTCTTTCTAGCTCTGAGATAACAAGTGGAGAAGTTTCACTTTCCTGCCCAGGGCCACTTAGCATCTGCTCCAGGTGGGTACATTCTGTGCACACTTCAGACAATGAATCTTCATTACTCTGCCAGATCTTCTTGGAAGCCGAACTGGATGAATTAGTGAGAAGCACATCCTCTCTGATCATAAAGAGCAGTAAAAAATGAACTTAAGGTGAGGTGGCCTGAACATGTTTCTGTCATGAGTGAAGAACTCATTTTGTTCCCTACTGGATCCTATTTTTGGTACCAGAATTTTTTAATTAGTTACATTAATTCAACCATCAGTGTAAACTTAGATATTTTTACATTCTTTGTTAATCCGTAACACCCATGCAATGCTTGTAAAAACACCCTGACTAACGAGAATACAATCAAGTTTTATCCACCCAAGGTATCAATTTTCTTGGGTTTCTTCACTGTCCCCTGAAGCCCAGTGTCATACAGAACCCTCCCCTCCATACAGGGCTGTCCTTAATGCCTCAAGAAGTTCCTTTCTCACAGTTATCCTGAAAGAAACAATTAATGCTAGCACGATAATAAAGGTTTTACTTTTAAGACTAACTACTGCATAAAGGAGCAGGTCGCCCTTTTCTCAGGATTTATACATGCTAATGCTGAGGATTTAATTGTAATATTACAATGAAAGAACTTCTCTCAAACTTGTGGGTTTAAAGTGACAAAATAACTTAAGAATGTAAATAAGGCACGGCCAGCAAAAGTTTACTTTTTTATATCTTCTTTTTTTTTTTTATCTCCCTCTACCCTTCCTACCTGCTGAAATCACGAGCTAGGACTTTTGTCTCATGAGTTAAAATGCTTGGCTCAAAATATGATTCTCTTCTGCAGAGAAGTCGCGGCCCTCCTAGAAATCTCCTACAGTGCACTGCATCCCCAACCCCCAAAAGTCTCTACATTTTTAATCCTTTGATTAGAGAAGAGATTAGCGCACTTCCCATTTGTTCACTGAAAATTCATTCATTAGAGATATGAATATTATATGTCTAATTTCACCAAATTAGACTGTCCAGAAGGAATGGTCTGCAAGCAGCATCCAGCCAGTTAGTTTTATATGTACTAATATTTTATTTCTATTCCATATTTAGAATTTCTAATAGAAATAAGAAATAAGTAGTAGATGGTCTCATGTTCTGATTGTTTGAACAGAAAATATTCTTTATAGGGCCACATATTTGAACAATTGGTCTTCAGTCTGTGCCACAGTTTGGTATAGAAACTCTAGAAGTGGATCCTTGTTGGAAGAAGCAGGAGAATAGGGTTTAGAGAAGGATTTGGGTTTTATAGCCAGGCTCTACTTCCTGCTCTCTCTCTCTCTCTGTTTCCCGGATGTGGATGAAATTTGATCAGTCTGCTTTCTTAATACTGGCCCCATATTGCCCTGCTTTCCACCAGGGTGAACTGCACCTTCTCTAGAACTACAAGCAAAATAAAACTTTATTAAGGTGATTTTGGTTTTATGACAGCAATGAACATTAAACATAACACCCACAAGAAATATCCATTGTGATCGACTAGAGAACATTATAATGACACTATCATTTCATGCATGTTTAGCTCTTGCCTTCATAGGGAGGCACATTCATATATATCTAGGCTTCATGTCTTATCTTTTCCAAATTAGAATGTGGCTAAAACCTAAGTATTGGCAGGGGAACTTGTTAACCAAATAATTTTCAGGTAACTTGACTACTCTTTCATCCACTCACATCTCCAACATAAAGAATTGACCATTGAAAGTTGTTTAGTGGGTCTAAAGACACCAGACTCCACCTACACATAAACCTATCAAATTGATATCAGAGGACTGAGCTGGCTAGCAAGAAGGATCCAGGCTTTTGACTTTGCCCCTATTGCTTAAGTATTCCTCTCTTTAAACTGTGATGGGTTGTTGTTATAATAGAAAATGTGAAAATACCAATCTATTGAAAGAGACTTTGTTCCAGAAAGATTACTTAGTACATTTTCCCAGTACCAGAAGTGTCTCATTTATAGAACTCTAACTGTAGTTATACAAGTTGCATATTGGCAATTATGCCAAGACTTACTGCCCTCTGTCCCAACTCTTCTAATATCCAGGAGTGACCCAATTTGCACAACACTTGAACTGTCTCACTTACTCCCCACTAGGAATGAACAGCACATCGGACTTTCTGCTAGAGTCACTCTTTCAACATCAAGGACTGAATTTGGAGCTGTGGACTGGACAGTAGGACCTGTTTTGCTTTGATGGTGTCAATGGAAATGAAAAGTACCGAAGCTTCTAGTTCAAGTTCTGAAGAGACTTAGCTCTGCTAGTTCCCAAGAACTGGGTTTAACCTTTTCCTTGAACTCCCTGAGACACTCAAGATTTTTGAGTCTAGAAAAAACAATTCAGTACCAGGGATGTCCAAACTTTTGACATTGTCTCATGACATCATGGTCTATAAAAGTGTTGAGTCCCATTTGTAGCCACCCTGGGGTCCACAGAGTACACATTCCCACTAGAGCCTTCTCCATCCTTGGTCGTAGACAGCAGATAGTACTTTTAATGATACGGAACATTTATGATATAACAGAAAGTAGCTCCTTATTAAACATCTGTTGAATATTTGCAAGAAATTGTTAAGGAATTAAAGTTATGTCAGAGATGTAACACTATGAAGAACTGAAGAATGTACTTATAAAAAATGGACATTTTATAAAGAAACTTCAAAGCATGAAATTTTAATAAGAAAGACTAAAAACACATACAGTTTTGTTTTGTTTTCATTCTTTGTCTCTGAGTTACAAACTACAACATGAACTAATAAATAATGTCCTTTCTCTAAGCTAAGCACCAGCTGGAAGATATAGGTAACTGAAGTTTGTTAGTTCTAAATTTTGAAAAGGAAAGGTTAAAGGTAAATGTACTAAGAAAGCTTTCTTGGTTTGGTGGGACACACTTACCTCTTCCAGCCTTCACAGACCTTCTGTAAAAACGGAAACAGAGCTCAAGGATTTCCCAGGAGCTCATTTGTCTGTTGTTTGCTGACTAGAGGTGAATGACCAGTAGGCACACACACAATAAGCTATGTGAACTGTGTGATGCTTAAAGTGATGGAGGCTCATGGCCAAACTAAGAACTTGCTTCTACTTCTATTCTTTGAGAAAAGCAGAGTTCTATGGAGAAATGGAAGGCGAGTTGTAGTTTAATTTATTTTTATGATAAATATCAGGAAACCACAGTTTAAAAGTATAGATTTTTCAGCTTGATGCTCCTAATGCAAAGAGTCACTTAAGAGGAGATTAAAATGAGCATTTCCTAACAATGAAGTCATTATTGTAATGAAACCTGATCAACTTTCCTGAATAATTTTGGATTTTTTTTAACAACATATTTCAAGTCAGGAAAAAAAAAAGAAAAGAGAAAAGACCATACGTTTGGCAGAAATGAAAAATGGTTACTATGGCAGCTTGATTTGGACATGGAAAACCTGTTTCAAGCTATTCATAAACCCAACTCTTGCAAACTATTTATTATGCACAATAAATTATGTGAAACTTGTAATGGAAAAAGATGAGAGCGACTTGTTTTAGAACTCAGGAGGTAATGAAAGTGATTTGAGGAGGATGGACTGCATAGAATTAGGTCCTGGCATTCCTGATGAACCTGGGCAATTTGTAATCCCCTCAGAGAGGACCCCCAAACTCTTCACTAACACAATGCAAATGCTTCATTCTTTAAGGAATAAAAAGTAGAATTTTCCCCAGCCACATAAAGTATGCCATTTTCACAATTCAGACACAATTCCTTCAACCTCTATTCTTAGTGGTTTGGTGGACATTCCTGGTTACAAGCCCAGGACAAAAACAAACAAACAAAAACAAAAACAAACAAGCAAAAAATGAAACAAGCAAACCAAAGAAATCAACAAACCAGAGAAAGTATAGGAGAGAGGTATTTATTCACTGACAGTCCTCCTATTCTGAGGCACTTATGTTACATGGCTATAGTACAATTCTATAAGAAGCTGTATTTTTTAACTGGGATATCTATGTTTTATGAGTCCAGAGATAATAGCAAGTAAGTTGACAAAAACTTAAGTATCATTGCACATGAATGGCAAAGACAGAGACTCGATTTCTGATCTCAAACATACAAAATGTCACTGTTAACAAAATGTGCTTTTACTTAGGAAGAAGTACTAAAAACAACCTACAGCCAGTTTCTCACTAATCTTATGTGGGTGATGAATCCCATGTCTATGGGTACAAAAGGTTACCATTTTGGTACATTGTAACAATTTTGTACCATTGCATAATGGTACAGAAGGAGCTAAGTGGGAAGAGGGCCACAGGATCCATTAATATGCTTAAGAAAGCGTGAGTATGAAGACTGGTGGTTCATAAAACTTAAATAATTTGGAAAAGAAGTAAGGAATAGGGGCACAAAGGTGCTTATGTCAGGACCCGGTGGGCAGGATACTATGTGTTAACGAGAGTGAGGATTAGTATGTTTAAAGTATTCCCCTATAAAAATAAAACACAGTAAAGAACTCAACCTGTGTTCAGAATTCTACTCAAGAATGTGGGTGGCAGGAGAAAGAAAGTAAACCCTATAGGAAAGTTACAAAGGCTCTAAAGTAGTCCAAACAAATTCTCTCCTTACAGCTAGATTAAACGGAGCCTGGTAGCCTGGCTGTAATCCCCAACATTTACAAACTGTCTAGCACAGTGCCCTCATTTCTCCACAGGCAAGGGGACTGTGGAGACAACCATCCTCAGGACAGTTATCGCCATGATTCGGTGAGTCACAGGATGCCTACCCTAGAATGAGCACTTTTCACCCCTGGGTACTAAGTAAAATGCTTTTCAATTATTTGCCCAATTTTTAATGCTCTAAAATGTCTTCCATCGAGGTAAATTTAGAATTATCTTCCTTATTATATGTCATCTTATATTCTAATTTTAATTTTTAACAGCCACAAAGTAAACTGTATGTAATTAAGATATAAAATGCAATTAAGTTTGACACAAGTATACCATTATAAAATCATGACCAAGTCAAGATAGTAGAAACATACAACATTTGAGACAGTTTCCTTCTGCTACAAAATAATCTTACACATCCATCTCTGCCCACACACCTGCCCCCAGAAGTCATTTGTATTTTTTCCTTATTATGAGTTCTATTGCAATCTTTACTTCCTAATCTAATTATCTACTACATTTTCTTACAAGAAGAACATGGATTCTTCTCTCTCTCCCCCTTCCCTCGTTCTGTCCTTCCCTCCCCCAATCCTTATTGCTTATATTGGCATAGCTCAATTTGTGGGGTTTGTTCACCTATTGATAGACACATGGATTATTTGTAGGTTTGGACTATGATTAAGGAGACCACTATGAACATTTATATGTGTTATATAGGGTTTTCTCCTTTCATTTTCCTTTGGTAGGTTTACAGAAATAGAATGCCCACCAAGCGTTTCAGAGCGCACTATATTCCTTACATCCTACAAAAGGCTCTTTCTGATTTTGTACATTTTATAAAGTACTTAGATTTTTTTCAGGTTATTATTTTTCCTTTTAATTATCCTAGCAGTCAATAATGTTCGATGTGTCATCCCACACTTATTTGTCAGCTATAATCTTTATTTACATGTCTACATATTTTCTGCACATACATAGTTGGGTTGCTTGTTTTCTTATTATTTAGTTTCAGTTTTTTGAGTCTGTGCAACATTATACTTTAATCTTACGAAGTGCCTGTCAAACAATTTTTAACATATGTCCAACTTTTGAATTATTTTATTTCACATACTACACTTTTAAAATCTTTAAAAGTCTTTAAAAGTTTTCAAATCTTTAAAAGTCTTAAGTCTTTAAAAGTTTAAACACACAAAAATCATTATTTTCCTTTTTCTTTTCCTTAAAACTTGCACAGATTTGGTTTTATATTTATCTATGTTTGAGCTGGGCGCATATGTTAAAGTTCATTTATCTACAGCTTGAGTTCTATTAGGTAAAGTGACTCTCTCTGCTTCTAGTTAATAATTTTTTGCACCTGAGTCAAAAATAATTGAACATATATGGATGGAACTATTTCTAAATATCTTTCCATACAATCAATAAGTTTTTCTACCTTTCTACGATTACCACACACGTGATATTTATAATAATGGCTTGATTTTTATAGCAAAATCTTGAAGTCAGTTAGCATAGCTTCTCCAGACTTGTTCATTCGAAAGTTTTGCAGGCTTTTCTAGGTGCATTGCAGTTTGCCAATTGTATCATTAAAACTTCTCCTGAATTTCAGTCCAGATTCTATTGTATCTCCAGGTAAGTTTGAGAATGATTATTAGTAAAACATCTTTAAAGAACCACATTTCTTCATTTATTTATGTCTTACTCAGAAGTATTTTCAATGTGTAATTGATTTATGTGTGTTTGTTCTCTTGTTTGAGACAGTAGGTCACTCTGGAGTCCATGCTGGCCTTGAACTCCTACCAACCTTCCTTCCTCAAGCTCCTCCATGCTAGGATTACAGGTGTGAGCTATCTCACCTGGAACTAATTTTTTTTTTTATTTAGTACATTGTTTTAAGGGTGTTTTTTATCATTTGCTTAAGTTTATAGTTTTTTTATTTCCATTTCAGCTGTTTTGTTTTAGTCAAACCATCCTGGTTCTGTTTATTGATTATCAGTCTTTCAGTCTCCCTAACCTTTTGCTTTGTGGGATTTTACATGTAAGGCAATGATTACATATATAAAAAGAATATTTTATTGTTTTCTAACCATTTTACTTATATTATTTTGCCATGGAGATTTTCAACACACTTTTGGAAAAAATAATGAACATAATTATTTTCATTATTCCTGATTCTATGGGCAAAATGTTCAGTCTTTCTCTACTAAGAATAATTATATCATATCTAGACTTCTCATGGACAGCATTTAGCATGTTGAGTAAATTTGCTGCTTATTTCTAGTTGGCTGAGACTTATTTCTATAAATTGAAAATAAATATATCCAATGATTTGTTTGTATTTATTAAAATTACTATATTTTTCCTTTTAGTCTATTAATATAATTAATTTCTTTTATAGATTTTCAATTATTAAACAGATTTATATCCTTGGCCTAAATTCCATTTGGTTAGGATGTCTTAGCTCTTTATTGTTTGATTACATTTTCTCATATTTTTAAATGCGTCTGTGCTTATTGTGTATTGTTATGATATGTTGGGTAGTGCATTTTCTAGTATATGGTATTAATACTGGAAGAGTGATGGCTTCACATGTGGGTAACAGAATGTCCGTTTCCACTCAAACTGAGTGAACAGCTGGTAGGCAGATTTAAAACTACACACCAATTTCTTTCATACAGGGAGATGTTGGTGTTCTACACTTCTTATTGAGTAGTCATGAAGACTTGGGCAAAGAAAATTTATCCACAGTTTTCCTGTCTGCTTTTGTGGAGTCTGTACTGATGTCTCTTCTCTTACAATATCAGTAAGTCGTACTTAAAGCTCTATCAATTTAAGTGAATTGTCCAAGAGAGCCGGTTTGGTTTCCTTGGTTTTTCTCCAACAAACTTTTTTATTGAAATGTTTTGCTCTTATTAAATATCTCATTTGTTTCCCTCCTCATTTCTCAAGCTAAGAACTTTTATTTAGATCTTCATTTGTTTCTTCAACTTTAACTTTAAGTTTGTTTGAATTTCAAATTTGAATTTCTTATGGTATGAGAAAAGTCTGTGTTTGTCTGACCATTTCTGTCTTCTAATTAAGACAGTTAGACTTAAGATTACAGTGTATTTAAATTTTTCATGTTAAGTCTACCAGCTATCTCAGCCATATTCCCCAAAGCCCCGTGCTCTTACCACCAGCTGACTGGCATTGTGCTCTGGTCCAGCACTGGGAATCCTTGCTGTTCCTTGAACTCAGCAATTTGCTACTTTCTTCTATGGTTTTTCATAAAAGATTATTCTGGAGATACTAACTCTGCTAAGGCCTCTCCTTTAAGCCTTTCTTCAAATGTCAGCTTTTCTATGGGGTTTCCATTGATCATTATATTTAAAATTGAAAGATTTCCCTGGATCCCTGCATTTATTTATATTCCTTTCTGCTTTCCTTTCTCTAAAGGACACATAAAAATAATGCATTACATATTTTCTGCTTTGTGTGCTTTATCTTTTAGTTATTCTAACAAAGGGGAAGATGCCTGTACAAAAGGTTTCTGTGTTTGTTTGTTTGATTGGTTCATTGTCTTTTTTTTTTTTTTTTGCTGTTTTTCAACTGGAAACTATAAACATAATTAGTAGGAGTTAAGTACTTAGTAATTATAAGCTGTTTATTTTTTAATAATGTTCATTTTTCTAGTCTTTTGTGTTTCGGTGTTAGCTTGAATTGTTTTCTACATACACACGAGTATAAAGGTGTGTTGCCAAGCATGAACAGGCCAGAGCAGGACATTTTATGTCTTCTGTTATCCCTCCCTAACTTTTTGATTTGACTTAGGGACTCCCACTGACCTGAGGTTGCACCACTTTGGCTAGGCTGGGTGAACGGTGAGCTTTTAGAATCTGCCCATCTCTGTCCCTCAGTCCTTCTTTTTTGTCTTTTGAGACAGGGTCTCAATCTTTCTGCCTGTGTTGGGAATATGGATGTAATTCATCACACTCATGTTTTTTATGTTCTTTAAAAATCAAGTACATAGTGGCTACCCCAGTTTAATGGGAGGGGAGGCCCTTGCTGTGGAGGCTCGATGCCTCAGCATAGGAGAATGATAGGGCAGTGAGGCTAGGCGGGAGTTGGTGAGTAGGTGGGGAAGCATCCTCATAGGAGCAGAGGTCAGGGGCAGGAGGTGGGGATTTGGGGAAGGAAAACTGAGAAGGAGGAAAACATATGAAATGTAAATAAATAAGATAACCAATAAAAAATCAAGTTTATTTAAATGAACAGAACATTTAAATGTTATGATGTGTTTTCCACATTTTGCCTGTACTTCAAACACCTAAGGCAATGTCTCCCCAACACCCTGTCCTCTCATCTCTATTTTCTGGAGACAGATATTCTCAGGTAGGAGGCAAGAAGAAACCAGTGGGTGTAGGTTCCCAACGGCACCGTCACAATATGTATATGAAACCACACAGAACACGCAGAGTCTCATCTGCTAAAGACTGAATTGATTGATTTTTGAGCACAATGCTATCAGCTCCACTGCCTGTTTTCTGAACACTGGAGTGCAGTCAGGGAGCAATGTTTCCATAATTGCAAGCACGTTGTAGAAGATGGGAAGTAACAGTTGGTTTATTTTTCACCATGAATGTGAACTATCACTTAATGCTTATTACAGCTCTTCTGGGTAGATTGCTATGCTCACCTTAAAAATGGAGAGGGTTAGAGAGTTAATAGGCCTCCCAGCCAACAGCTTGGGTTTGAACACAGCTTTCTCCTCCTTCCAAGCCCACCTCTCCACACCTGCGTGGAGCTGCTTCACTGTCAGTGGCAAGATTGGTATTGGTTCATACACCATTCAGGGAAAAATACAAGCAAAGCACACATATTCAGAAAGAGTGAAGGACCACAGACAATTCTGCACACCACAATTGGTGTCACAGGCATCATTTCTGGATAGCACAGCATAGTCATTAATGTTCATAATGATAAAACCAAGTCATCAAAAAAAGATTAATTACATTCCATCCATTCTGTTTAAGAAGGCAGAGAAGTGTGAAATCCATTTTAGAAAGATTTCCATCAAAAATGATTAAAATTTTCAACTATCCAGAATGATTCATTCCCTGGGGTTTCTACAAAGCCAGATATGTAAATGAAAAACACAAATATTTGCTGCACATTTCTTACAAAGTAAAATGAAACAGCACACACACACACACACACACACACACACACACACACACACATAGGAGGAAGTAAATGATTTAAGTGAATTGAGGATGAGCTAGTCTTATGGCGCTTAGTGGAGTGTAAACATATGTAAACTAGAATGCTTCTATGTTTCTAAATAGCTTCTGTGTGCATTCGTTGGTCAGCTGTCCATTGGAATGGCTGTCACTCCTGCCAGGAAGACTAGTTATTTTGATAACTTTTCTCTTATGAAGTCTTTTAAGGAAGGATTGATGCATTCTCCACATTTTGAACACATAGTTAGGTGACTGCGCCTCAACAGATTTAAAAAAAAAAATGTACCTTTAGTGATAAAAATCAATAAATGAATACTTATCATCATCAGGGACATTGTTATTATGTGGTAAAATAATTCCTTCTGACCATTTATAGGAAAACGGTTAAATAGTGTTAAAATATGGCAAATCTAGTTGACAGAATGATATATACTTATTTCAAATCACAATCTGACAAGTGCTGACATGGGTATTTATTTACCTCAAAATCCTCATTTCTTAGAAAATTTTTGGCTTTTGATAGCAGTCAATAAGTATTGATTGAACGACTGAATGAATGGATGATGCAATATTAATGATCAAGTGGCAAAACTGACTTTTTATGTAATAAAATGATTAATATGATAGAATTTGTTAGCACTAATATGCATGCAGCTGAATCAAGCAATATCTGAAAAGCTATGTGTCAAGTTATTACATGTAGTCATACAGGTAAATCTCTCACCTTTCCCTTTTATATGACACTTAAATGGCTGCAGTACATGAATATTACATTCATAATTAAAACAATTTATGCTGTATTATAAAAATATTTTGCCACACTTGACAAAATATAAGTTGCATTTGGTACAGCAATAAAAAGTTTGATATCTGCTACCTATAATGTAGAATATTTACCATGATAGATAGTCAGACCAGTCATTTAAGAAGGAGGAAGTGGGTCTGGAGAGAGAGCTCAGTTAGTGAAGTCCTGAATAAATATGAGAACTGACTTAGAGTCCCAGAACCTTTGGAAAGCTGGATGTGGTTACAATAATCTGTAATGCCAGCACAAGGTAGAAGATGAAGGCAGGTGAATCTTGGAAATGCACAGGTCAGCTAGCCTACTGTCTGCAGGGGCAAACAAGAGAGCCTGCCTCAAACAAGATAAAAGGCCAGGACAGACACCAAGGTTGTCCTCTGACCTCCGTTCTCATGCTATGACACAAGCTTGCTCCTTCCACACACATCATATACACACAAGCACATATCACACAGCATACAAATGACCACACACAAGGAATGCTTAATGGGCCACACAAGAGTGAAGATGCATTAAAAAAAAACACAAAAGGGAACATTAAAATTTTTCATGAAGCAGAGAGTAGTGCTTAGTGGAACAAGTAACTGCTTAGAGATAGATATGGGCTCTCCTTTTGGAGTTCTTAAAGTATTTGGAGCTAAACGCAAGTAGCGGTTCAACAGAATTAATATTGCTATCCCGTTGTTCACTAGAGAATGATGAAATTCATGTTCTGTAAATTCTATATCAGAACAACAGAACATCAATGTATATTCATCAAATAAAAGTGAAGCAGCATGTGTAAGGTGTCTGAAAGTCACTGAAGCCAAACATGGGGAAAATCCTGTGTGATTCATTCCCCCAAAGGAAGAGGGATGGAGAGCAAGTGTTTGTAATCTCAGTAGGTGCCCTCTAATAATAAAATCAAACAAATTAAAATAAACAAAAAAGCAAACCTTAGCATCCGTTATAATCCCTAAACCTTTATATTAGTTACTTTTTGTTGCTGTGGTAAACCACAATGAACAAAAGCATGCTTTGGAAGAATTTATCTGGGCTTACAGTTCACAGAATGAGTCCACAATTACAGGGAGAGGGGAAGCAGGCATCAACAGACAGCTCAGTAGGGTGCTGAAAGATCACATCTCCAACCACAAACATGAAGGACAGAGAGTGAAATGAAGTGAGACCATACACTCCCAAATCTGCTCCCAGAGACATACCTCCTCCAACAAGGCTCCACCCCCTAACAGTTCCATGACCTCACCAAACAGTACTAGCAGGTAGGTACCACACTCTCACATACCAAAGTCTATAGAGAACCTTTCATATTCATACCACCGCACCTCCAAATGACATTGCTTCTCAAAGCAAGGTTGTAAAAGACAAACACCCAAATCATAATTCAGAGAAGGTGAACCATTCTCAGTCAACTAAACCACATGCTTCTTTGCTAGGAGCATAGCTAGTTCATGCTTGTTCCTTGCAGACACCATGGTAATCACTTTGACAGCCACAACACATTTCAGGGTCCTGGCATGGAAAGTAGAGGCTGTTGAATGAATGGTATTTAACAAGAGGACCAATGTTGGGATAGAGGAGCTTATAGGTTAAATTGACATTGGCCAGTAGAGGACTAAACTCTGGAGCCCATAAACATAACCCAGAGTAGGTTACAGTTTAAGAATGGTACAGTCTTTCCCTCTGACATTTATGTTTGAGAAATGTCTCCCTGTACATGCATGTACACATCACATACAAAAATACACTTGCTGTCTTCCACAAACACAGACTCCTAAGAATAAGTAAACTTATGAAAACCAGATATTCCTTGACTTTACCTTCAGTTATGCTTGTTCTGGGAAGACCTAGAAATCTGATATGTGGAAGATTCTCAGGTTCGTCAATGGCTGGTTATCGGTGTGACCACACTTTGCAAACCTCAGCAATGCCCCATCCATTCCCTTGATGGAAGCTGTCTTCCCATAAATGGAATCTCTTTCTCTCATAAATGGAACCTCAGGATTGGGGATACCCATCATCATTATACCCAATGAAATATGAAGGTAGACCTTGAGTGATTTGGGTCTATTTTCATTCTGTGCAAGTAGAACTTTATAACAACCAAAACTATCCAGAAAATAAAAATGTCTCATGGTGCTGGGAGATTTGGAAACATAGTTGAAGGGCATATTTCAGTAAGTTATAATAAACTTTGTTACACAAGAGGGATTTCAATCGTTTGCTTCTTAGGGATCTTTCCAAGTCAGATTCTCTAATTCTATGATAAAAACAGGTTGAGCAGCAGAAGAAGCAGCTGATGTGTGCATATATAACTACTTAGAAAAATGTAGATCTCTATAAAAATCTTAGGTGTTATTTATATTACTCATGATTCAGGGGTAGTATCTAACACCATTTTTTGAAATTTTCTGAAATTCATTTCTACTGTAATAAAAATATTTAATGAAAATAATTTGATTTAAAATATAAACTTTAAAAGATATAATGGATATGGTGTTTAAGAACCAAATTTTTTCTTTACTTTTAATATTGTTTTCTGATTTATATCTTCATTTGTCTTTGTTCATTTAAAATAAGTGGAGAGTTTTGTGATAGGCTTTTTGTAAAATTCAGAAACATTTAGAAAGAAAATAATACAATATCACAAATTATTCTGCAACTAAGAAGCTGAGAATAGTATTTGGGGCCACTTCTCTCCCCTTCTCTTCCAAGTACATATATAAAAATTTTGTGGTGATTCTTTGATTGGATTTTTGTACTTCTTTTGAAAATACATCATTAACAGCATTTTATGTTATTAGACAAAAAAAAAAATGGCTTTAGTTCAACACTGACCTGATGGGATGCAAATTCAGAAGCTTATATTAGCACCTTCAAATTGAAACATGAAAGAAAAACAAGCAAAAAAAACATTTTAAAGCTTTAGTTTCCTCTCTTTGGATAGTCTTATTATTTCTACTTTTTATTCTAATACATGTGCTGTATGATCCAGCAAGAATGTGCTGGGAGCTTTCTCCCTACTAGATAGATGTCATAAGACCAGAAGAGGCGATGCAGACTGCATAGGCAGGACTGAGGTTTATAGTCTTCCTTACCTGTGGACCCTGCTGCGTGCAGCACTACTACAGACCAGACAGACAAGATGTGCCTACTGTACAATCATGGCAAGTCTTATATAAGGGTAACCAACTGCTTTCTAATTGAATGGATCTGAGACCTCCTCCACAGCAGGGAATTCAAACCTGGTTCTGTAAACCTGGTTAAAAACCTGCGGCTAGGGAAGTCATAGTCCTTAATGTGGAAACCACTGCTGCTGTTGTCTTAAACAAGCACGATATGCCCACTGAATTGCCTTCCTGAAAACTGTGCTTACTCCTGTGGATTGGTGTTACCATCAGGCTGTTCAAAGAAACTTCTCTAGTAGCCGATAGTTGTAGGTGCAAGGACTGGTCTAAAAGAGAATAAATGAGCGTTGAGTGACCAGTTATGGATGGCATAACTGAAACATGTCTCTCAAGACTCAGTCACTATCTTAGAATAACAGATGGAAAGACTGACTGTAAGAGGCACAGAGTAGTGTAGAATGTTAACATCTGGGCCTGGTTGCTTGGTTGACTGCAGAAGTCTGCACAAGCCTAGGCTTGTCAACTCGTCATAAAGGAGAAAGGGTCTTGTAAGGCTCTACGGAGCCTTACAGTGGGGAGAGGGTCTTTTAAGGCTCTGTGGAGCCTTACAGTGGGGAGGGGGTTCCTCAATGGTGGAGCCATTGTTAAGTTTCTCATGGTCCTGGAAAGACCCTCTCAAACCACTCACCTATACTCCTGTCTGGAAGCAGCCCCAATGAAACTCATTGCATCATTCCCAAACAAAGACATGAGAGTAGAAGAAGGACCAGTTGGGAAGGGGATTTTTAGAAGTGGAAAAGGATAAGAAAGGGAATTCGGAAGCGCAGGGAGTAAATATGATCAAAATATGTTATATACATGTATGGAAATTTAATAAAGAAACCCTCCATGAATAATTTGCATCTGCTAATTTAAAAACCATCTGTTTTTAAAAGAAGAAACATGGTTCTTCTATCTGGGCTCTGAGTCACCTTCATCTTTAGGATGTATCCACAAACATGGGGCCTATCCCTGGAACCCTGTGATCATGACAGATTCCATGAATATTTCAGTGTTTTGTAGGAGAAGAGTAACAGCTAAGTTTTAAGTGGCCATGAGTGAGATCTCTCCTCTCTGTGGACTGTGGCAAATGGGAGTATTTACAAATAAGAAAACAGAGATCCAGAACTGGAGAGCTAGCTCAGCAGTCATCTGACCACTGACTGCTTCCAGAGGTCCTGAGATCAGTTCCCAGCAATGACATGGTGGCTCTCAACCATCTGTGATGGGATCTGATGCCCTCTTCTGGTGATGCCCTCTTCTGAAGACAGCCATATTGTATGTACTCATATACATAAAATAAATAAATAAATCTTAAAAACAACAACAACAATAAAAACAAAAGCAAAGAAAGAAAGAAGAGAAAAGAAAACAGAGCCACAAAGAAGTTTTCCATGAAATCTGCTGGAGAACAATGTATGATCCAGCATTTTTCCTTTTTTCCTTCCATAACATGTGGAGGCGGAGACGCTGTGGATGGTTTCTAGCTTGTCATCCTCCTTTGAGTTCCACATTCTCCAAATAGGATTTCATGTTTGTTTACCTAAAGCATATTTCAATCATGAAGAAGTTTAACGTATAAAATTCTTCCCTTTTCACAAGGGCGGGGAAGTGGACAGGGAAATAAGAGAAAGACACAATTACCAAGTTATTTTAATAAGTTTGTTATTGAGAATGAAGATACCTGAAGAATTATATGCCGCTTTTGGGGCTACGAAGTGGCATCCTTCTTTTCTTAAGGAAAATAATAGGACAATAAATATGAATGACTTTCTCAAATGCATCGAACGAAAGATGCGGCAGTTGTAAATGCATGGTCCTCACTGCTCATTCGACAATTTCATTTTCAATGAATCAAAATGGGTCAGTCAGAAAGAAATAATTCCACGGAGTAATTTATTTTTCCCATTTTAAAATCCCCTCAAATTTGACCAGATTCCTGAACTTTTGCAATAACCTGGTTCTCCTATATAGATTACTTATAAAACCATCTCTCCTACATAGCACTTGCACTATTACAACTCTGCAGTTCATCCCTGAGATTATATTTCCTACCAATACGGTACTGATGATGTTTGGTTTATGAATATTTACGCATTCCATGATGACTGCCAGTTATAACCTGAATTTCATACTCAGGTATGTTTTTTCCTGAGTATGAAATAATAACCTTTTTCCCATAAAATGAAACATTTGCCAAAATAATGTAAGTACAATGCTAAAATTTATAATTTTCAGGATCCACAAAGAGAATTCAGCTTTAAGGCAGCCTTCAAACAAGCAAAACTTCTTAGATGCTTCATTAACTTGTCCAGTTGTCTTTCACTTGATCATACTCCCATTTAGAAAATAAACTTCTTGCTTTTGATGCTTCTCTGCCGAAAGTGTTTTGACTTGTCCAGTCCCAAACAGCTGCACTGTGTGGTCTTAACTCAGCCTGAATCTTAAGATAGGCTAGGCAATCCTGCCTCGCTCAACCTCAGGCTGCCACCGCCTTCCATCTCCTTCCTGCTTCCTGCAAAGGGGAGGCCTTTCTCCTCACTTACTCTTCTCATTGCAAGATTAGCAATGACAGAAGATCTCCATGGCAACCTAAAAATGATCTGAGAAAAACCACATCCCAGGACTTTTGTTCTTCCCCACTTAGTCTGGATAACAAAATGTATGTTATTCAAAAGTGGTGGGGACAAAAAAACAAAAACAAAAACAAAACAAAAAAAAAAACCTTGCCATTCTGTGTCCACGTTCCATGATCAGCTTCATCCGTCAAGTTCTGAATCCCACACAGTATTGGGCAGTCCAAACTTGAACTTGGTGCAATGAACACAGGATTGGAGTAAATAGTTAATTCACTCTAGGGGCTGCTTACTGAAGCGGCCCAGCTTCCTTTCCTATTACTGAGGTGGAGCATGGGCTCACCTGAGCATTTCTGCGTCCTGCCCATCAACTCCCACTCCCTGACCCCTTCACCCCTGCAAAAGAAAAGATGAAGGCTACGAGTAGTCCTTTGAGCCTTTGTTGATATACCTGTGAACTGACAAAGGTACCTGGGTGACTTTAGTCTCCAGCATCTGGCATTAGCCTCTTGAGTCAAGGCCAGAGGTACTGCCTTTGTGGGGTATCATGCCCCACAAAGATAGGTATCATGCCACTGGTAAAATGGAATTCTACTGAATTTCTTAGGTGTGCCCTGCTCTGCTCTTGCTGTTGCCTCTCAGCCTTTTACTGATTCTTCAGAATATCTTGTCAGCTTCCGTTCCTCTGTCCCTTTAAGCCTCACTGTGGTAGACCCATTTATTCAGACCTTGAAACAGTTCAATCACCTACTTGGGCCTCCAGAGTCGCAAGAGAATTTGCAGATCTCTTCTTGCCACTTCTTCCTCTGTGCTTTAGGATGAAGCTGCCATTTCCCCACTCAAAGCTTCCCCCCGAGTTGGTGAGAGCGACAGGAGAAGGCTCTTTGTGTCCCTGTCTTTGATTCCAAGCAGGTCAATGGTTTCTAAACGTCATCTTTACTGGCATGGCGTGGCATCACCATGCTGGCTTGTCAGAGCACTGTCATCTTCCTGAGCATCAGCATGCACAATCTGGTAATGAGAGTTACAGTGTCCTCAACCCACCACCTTCTTCTTCCCTCTTGAGTTTTCCTAAGGGAAAAGCCAGGACACCCAATCTCAATGCTTGCCTCCCTTCTCTGGAATGTGCTCAGAACCAAACACTCGTCAACACCTTTTGCTTTTTCTTGGCTGAAGTTGAGGTTTCCAAACATCTAGTTATTTTTCCTCCCTCACATTGAAGCATATTTTCATCCCTCCAGTGTTTAATTTATATATTTCAGTCACTCTTTGAATTCATAAAAAACCCATTTCAGTGACCACAAATCTTAATTCACATTTTCCTGTCTCACTACACACTGATGATTTTTTTAAATCTTTCCTTGAATAATGACATTTTTTTTCCTCTTTGTATTCCTACTTTAATAATCTTAATCATGCCTGATATAATGGATGCCTCTGGCTGAATAGGGAGAGGTTCAGTTCATTTATTTCAAAAATCTTAACCTTTCAATAGGAGAAAATGAAGATAGTGATAAACCACTATTCCCTTGCAGTCCTTTCCAGATGCCTCTCCCAGGGGAGGCACGCCTTTTCTCCAAACACTACTTTTATAAGCAAAATGATTTTAAATGAAAATATACTATACTTTATCTTCTGTCATACAATAGCTTCCATGCACAAGACTTCAATAACAACCTGTTTTACATTCCAGCTCAGTTTTTAAACATGCTTTCATTCATTTGTTTTAAAGTAGCTTTTAATGCAGTGCACAAATAAGTGTAAGTAAGTAGGCAGATTTACAACTTGAAGGAATGATCCTTCCTCATGCGTGAATAACCAGTGCTCACAGGTGTAGTGGAAAGAAGGAATGACGTGTGTGTGCGTGTGCGTGTGCGTGTGTGTGTTGCCTGAAAGATGGACTTAGTATATATTTATTTCACTGTGTTATCTGTTTAATAAAGAACAGCCATTATACAACCTGTGGGCTATCTGAGCAACTTGGTAAGAGTAGTGAGTTGAAGAGGACTGGAAAGTAGGAGTGAGGTAATAGGAGTAGAATCTGTACGTGTAGAAGCAGAGACTGCATCTGGTCCAGGCAAAACAGAAATATCATGAAGAATGGCAGGAAATAAGAACTGTGATCAGAGGACAATTTTTTTTTATATTCAGCTTTAAATTGGCTGGATTACACAAGTCATTCTGGAAAAAAATGTATTTTTTTCAGATATTTGTTCTTGGCACAGCCTCCCTGTTCTCCGCCTTCATACTTCTCATGAAACAAATGCTTTGTTCTAGGCCCCCCCACCTCACCATGTGACCAGTGCTGGCTCATTCCACTAGTTCTGTTTGCTTGGTCACAGCTGTCCATGAGTGTCTTTCCTCTCCCAAGTGGTCTGAGTAAGTGAGGCTTGTAGCAAATTGCCCACAGCCCAAGGGTCAGCCCCTAAGTGGCTGTGAGATTTGACTTTGGAGTCAAGCCATTCCAGCTACTGGTGAGCTTTGCAAGGATTTGCTTTTTTTCTATTTTGTAGCTAAATTTCTACTGAAATGATAATAGTTCCCCCTAGATATCTGTTTTTTCAAGGATGCTTCCCTTTCTACTTTCCTTATTCCTTCCATTGCCAAAAATTTTGGTGGAAATGAGAATATTTATAAGCATTCAAAGACTCCTGAGACTGCCTCTCCCAGGAGGCAGGTAGTTTGGAGACCTGTCCTAACAATGATGTTTTTTCTTTCATCTTCATTCTTTTCAACCTCTCTACTGCCCTTTAAAGCACTTTAACCAGGATCTTTGCACTCTTCCCCCCTCCCACCACACACACACACACACACACACACACACACACACATTTAAAAATTTCATTGACTTTGATTTCATATTTATGTGTTAGTGCCTACATATATGATGGAGGAGGCCAGAGGAGAAGGCAAGATACCCTTCAACTGGAGTTATATGCAGTTATGAATTGCCTGATGTTGGTTGCTGGGAACTGAACCCAGGTCCTCTGAGAAAGTCATAAGTGCACTTAACATTAAACTGTGTCTCCAGTCTCTAACCAGGCCCTTTTAAAGCATTTTGTTTGTTGTGTTCCCTTCTTGGTTTCCAGAATGCAGCACTCTTCTGACATGCTTCTCATCTTGCCAGTTCATTTTTTATCTGGCTCTTCTGTTTCTATCTCCTGCTGTGGCTTAGATGCTATGTGTCATCTGAAAGCTTGTGTGTTGGATGGATGTTTGATTCCTACTATGTTAATGTGGAAAGGTGGGAGTACTTTAAAACATAGGGCCTGTGGGGAATGGTTATATCAATAGAGAAGAAGGGGTGAGTTATAATCCTAGAGAGTGATTTGATCCTATGAGAAACAGCATGTATGGAAGAACAGGAATATTCCCAAAGTTCTCCTGCTTGTAGTCTCATCCTGTGGTCTCTTCTTTTTGTTTAGTACATGTCAAGACATGCACTGTGGCATATAACAGGATGCTTTTGATGGTCAGCTTGAATGCAAACTTAACACAACCTTGAACATCTGGGAGGTGAGTTCCAAAGAGGGATGGCAATGTTTAAAACAAATTGGCCTCTGGACATGCTTCGGGATTATCTTATAGATGTAATTGTTGTGAGAAGACCTTGTCTGAAAGTGAGCAACATAATCCTATGTACATTAGCTGAGAAAGCTTGCTGAGCACTAAGCATGTATGCATCAATTTCTCTCTGCTCTTGGCTTGGGATTTGATGTGACTAACTTTTATTTTTTCATCACTTTTATTTCACTGGACTTTAACATGGAAAGAAGATACAACAAAACCTTTCTCCCTTAAGTTGCTTTATCTTTGGGCATTTTATCACAATAACAAAAATGAAATTAGAACAAATATTTTGCTACAGCAGCATAAGGTGGACTGACTTACTAAATACATGTGTTTTGTAAGGTTGTTGTTGTCCTCTCTCTCTCTCTCTCTCTCTCTCTCTCTCTCTCTCTCTCAGCAAATCCAATGGACCTTGAATTTTTATGCATAAATAATTTATAATCAATATTTCTGTCTTCTACACTGTGCTAAAGCTCACAATTTGTAACTACTGGATAAATATTATCATTTAGGTACACCAGTCACTCCTAAGCTGAAGGCCTCATGGCCCTTCCATCTTCTCTTTCCTTCACAGGCTCTGTTTCTGGTAGTGATGAGCTAGAACTGGCTTCTTCAGGCTTCTTAGTGATCAACAAGAGACTCTTTTTTTCCAAACCAGGCAGGGATGATGACAAACACTACATCTAAGATGTCTTCACTTGACCAGGTTAGGGCTTCCATTGCTGTGATAAGTAAGGCAAATTGAGGAGGAAAAGGTCTACTTCAGCTTATACTGCAGATAATCATTGAGAGGATTCAGGGCAGAAATTCAAGCAGAAAAGTAAGCTGAATGTAGGAGCTGGTGTAGAGGCCCTGGAGGAACACTATGTACTGTCTGGTTCCATGTGGCTTGCTCAATCTGCCTTCTTACTGCACATAGAAGTGCCAACCCAGAGGTGGAACTCACCCACTGTGAGCTGGTCCTTCCCATAGCAATCATCAATCAAGAAAGTGCCCCTAGCAGGCTTTTCCACAGGCCATGTGGAGGAGTAATTTTCTCAGTTGAGGTTCTCTCTTTCAAAAGACTCAAGCTTGTGTTAAGTTGATGTAAAATAACCACCGCATAGCTCATTTTCTGTAGTTATGATAAAAAAGTACTCTAACGAAAAACAGCTTAGGGGAGAAAGGGCTTGGGTTTAGCTCATTATGCTACGCTATACTCTGTTATTGTATGGATGCCACAGCAGTAAGGACTTAAGGAAACCCGGTCACATTATGCTCATAGACCAGAAGGAAACAATGGATGCATGACTATTCTCTCTCTCCAGAGAGACCAGTCCAGAGATCAGCTAATGAAATGGTGCTACGTGTCTTCAGCACATATGTGTCTAGGCCAACCTAAGATACACAATTCTGTGTCAAGACCCTGTTCCCGGGTGTTTTTGGAGTGTGTCAGATAGACAAACCTAACATTGGGGCTTTGTTTTCTTCTATTTCCTCTCTTCCTCTTCCTCCCTCCCTTCCTCTCTTCTTTCCTCCCTCCCTTCCCCCTTCTTTCCTCCCTTCCTTCCCCACCTTCTTCCCCTTCCTCCTGCCTCACCTTCCCTTTCCTCTCCTTACCAGCACCCTCCATGCCCCATCTTGAGGAACCTCACCTTCCTCCCCTCCTGTTTTCTCTCCCTCCCTTCTGCCATTTCTTCCTTTTTCACTTCATTCCTCTTTCTTTATTTATTTTTCTATTTCTCATTTATTGATTTCATCCCTTCTTCCTTACAGTTCTTCCTCCTTAGCCAAATTTGAGCATTTGTTAATACTCAAGCCAAGATTCCAGTTATTTGACTCTAAAGCATGGCCATAATTTTTGATTGCCTTTTTTTTCTTACTCCATTTTCCTAAATACATTCGGCTGTCACATTTTATAATTCATAGATCACTTCAAACCTTTCCATTACTCTACCTAATTCTTGTGTGATTGTTTCTCCGATCTTTTTCTCATTTCTAAGCCACTGGGCAAGCACACTAAACTAATCCCGCTAAAGACAATCTCTAACCATGCTCAGAGTCTTTTTGCTTCAAAATGTTAAGTGCCATTAATTTGACTCCTGATCAGCCATAAACTTCTCCAGCTTTATTTCAACAAGCCTCACTGTTCTTGTCACATTGCTCAGGACCCTGAGCTCCTCGCTGCTGCCTGGATCATGAAAGTACTAGAAAATTCTGCAGGACTGCATTTGTTAATTGACTATATGAAAGCAGAAAGAAACAGAGCAGGTACCAAAACTATCCTTCAAGGACACCTCCCAGACCTACATCTCCCATCATTTCCCACAATCTCCCCTAGAACCAACTATCTATTCAGTTATGATTCCATCTGTGGATTCAATCTGTTGATTAGGTCAGTCTCCATGATCCAATCATATTTTAGTGGTGAGTACACCAGTACACCACCTAGGAACCGACCTTCCAACATATGTGCTTTCTGGGAGTATATTTCATATCTGAATCATAGCAGTTTCTTCTTGAGACTAAGGAGCCCAGAGCCAAGCTGTGTTCAAGAACTATTTGAATGAGGAGACCTGGGTCTTCCAGACCATATATTCTGAAAAAAAGTATTGAGGAATAATTGAGGTTTTTTTCTTAGTAATATGAAGGAAGGAATTTGGATTTTATTCCATCATGTTTAATGGTACTCATTGAGAAAGTAAGAGCTGCTAGCTAGATGGCTGTTCTGTCTGGAACTCACATCTTGTTTCTCCAATATTATTTTCCATCAGATATGCCCATGCTCGTTATAGTCCAGACACTTGGTACAATGGATGATGAGTTAAGATCCCGACTGTCTGGAGATTAAAGGAAAGACTTTAAGGGATAAGATCCTAGACTCTATGAGAATGGAGACCAGTTCCATCTAACTCTCCAAAGTGGATCAGATTCCCTGCTCAGCTCAATGTTGTTCCAATAAATTAATGAACAGCACCATGTTTTGGTCAACACTGTAGGCCTCTCTACCATTCTTACTGCTGTTCCACGAAAGTTTATTTCCTAAAGTTTATTTTCCTCTAAGCTATAAAATCACTGTCCTGTAGATTAAGGACTTTTCCCCAAGGACTTTACTGGTTTATTTATTTACAGAGCTTGACTATAGCTTTACAGATAGCATCAGTAACTGAGCACAGAGAAAGAGTAATCGGGCACTGTTTTAAAATTTACTGATGACCTCTTACAGTAGTCATATGTTAACATGAGCAGCTTGAATAACATCCCAAATATTCCCTACTCCTCTTTGTCTATTACATGGTGACTGGCATCCTTAAGTTATAATTAGGTTAAAAGGAAAGATCGTGAACTACTTTTTTAGTATATTTACATGCTCTATTTCTGGAGAGATTTTATGGGATTTCTGTTTGCTGATTTGTTTATTTCTTAAGATTTGATCAAGAGATTCTTTCCCCTCTGTTTTAGCTTCTAATCTGGAAATGATTCTATGAGTAAAAACCAAATACCTGCTCAAAATGTATATACATATATTGGTTTACAATATAATATAAATTGTCAAACTACAAGAGTAGGAACTATGATCTAAAGAATATTACCACAGGCTAAGATCAAAAATGAGAAAAAGATATTTCTGAATCTCTGGAAGGTTACAGATAATAGATGAGAGCTTAAACAAAATTGCTAAAGCTGGCATTAATATTCTCTTTATATACAAGCACATACTATTCCACTTCTTCATAGATTTCTCTCAAAAAAGTTTTTGTTTTTTATTAAATATTAGTATTTGTCTATAGTTTGCTGCTTATTTTGTTAGAATGATTTCCTTTCAGAAATATTAATGAAATCTCAGGTCTCCTATATTGTGTGAGGGCACATGCTAAGTTTCATGTGTCCCAATGCTTTTTGTGTCACTAGCAATTACTATGTTGGGGATTATGGAGGTACCTATAAAGAACACCTTCCAGAAATACAACTTTTGTATTTGGTGTTGAAAAGAAATAGTAGGACCAGTTCACACCTTTGACCATCCATTTCAAGAGATCAGGATTCTGAAATATGAATGGGCATTCTCTTGGCCTTCTCCTTTCAATTTTTTCTCTGTGTAATGTTTTCTCAGATTAGTATCGCTGGTAGACTCTTGTTTAAACCAGTTGATGCAAATTAGCCTTGTAATTTCCTTTGAAATAGAAGTCTGTTGTAGCTCACCTAATCTGCAGCTGAGTGTTTTTCAGGCTGCTGTCTCATGTTCCTATTAAGGACAAAGAAGTCAGAAGAGTGGTAAGTATAATCTAACTATTATCTACTTCAGATATGGTGTGTAATGAGTCACACACACACACACTTTTAACATTAGTTTAACATAAATTTGTAAGTCATTGACTTTCATTTTTGAAAGCACTAAAGTGTCTACATTTATTTTAATCAATTTCTTGTATTATAGCATGTAATTAAAACTTCTAATGTGTATCGATTTTGGTAGACAAAGTACTTTTTAAAACTTTTCCAAAGTTATCTGTATTGTTAATAAAGGAAGACAAACTAATATAACAACACATATGAATTTGTAATAGATATTAATCATGTTTTTATTACTGGACATGACATTTCCATATTAAGTCCATTGTCTCTCTTAATGATAACAGTGGCCAATAATAATAGGCATACCATCTGCTAGATACTTAAACATCACTGATATTAACAATGACTCTGACTATATTTTATTTCTTTTTGCTGTGAGGAGAAACTCAAAGCAGGTTACATAATTCAATTGATGCTTCATGTTAGCAAATTACAGTGGTTGTATCATTCCACCTTTGAGAGATGGTACATGAAATTCAGAGAAGTCACTGTTCTGAAACCAGGTCAGGTTCTGAACAGAGCATATATTCCAGTTCTCACTTTACTCTACATTGCTCCTCACCTCCAACTTCTTCATAGCCCGTTTCAACAATTTGGAAAATGAAATCTTCCCAATAGGGCTTACAGGAACACCAATTCCTGGAACAGATTCAGGATATTTTTCTATAAAGAAGTGTTCTTTGTGTGTGTGTGTATCTGTGTGTATGTACTTACACATATATACGTGTGTCTGTGTACTTATATGTATATATGCATACATATTTATTCATATATTATACATAAATATACATATATAGAGCTCTAAATACTGGTATTTGTATCTCAGTCTCTCATAATGCAGCTGCATACAATTGTCCTTTAGTGTCCCCAGGGTAGAAGAGAGGTCAGTGCTAAGACTTAATACCTGTGAGTGCTTAAACTGACAGTTGTTCAAGTCTTTTACATAAACTGCATAGTGTGTGTGTGTGTGTGTGTGTGTGTGTGTGTGTAATCCACTCCTATCTGCACATGAAGTCACTTCTCAACCCTAACAAATGCTAATACAATGCAAATAGTGTATAGAGAACTGTTACTCTTTATACAGACATATGTCCAATACAATGCAAATAGTGTATGGGTGACAGCCATATGTTATACATTTTTTTTGAGAAAGAATCTCTCTGTGTACCTTAGGTTGATCAGAACCTTTCAATCTTCCTGTTTCATCCCCATAAATATTAATGCTAAGGACTGCCACGTTCAGTCTGAGTGCTGAATCCAAAGCTAGTTGAACCCATTGATGTAGGAATTACAAACAGAGAGGGCAGATATATCCTTTGATCTCTGCTGTTACTTTCCATTCCTACCATTGACATTAATGACCTCCTCAGCTTCTCAGTCCTTCATACCCCTGTATTGAGGAAGATACTCACCTAGAGATTTTCTAGTCTAGTAAAATGATTGTTTCACCCACTTCTTGTCTGTATCAGCTCTCACAGTCTCTGGCTTTAAATGAATACAAAGATATGTCAAAGTTAACTGCTCTCTTTTGGGGCATATCTGACCCTTCTCATGTATCTACATTAGAGCCCAGAAGAAAGAAGTCAGGATCCAGCTCTACAGAGCAGCATGGGGTAAGGAGGAAGTGTTGACCATGAAATCAATTGATCCACTTTCTTCTCAGAAAAGAAACAATGTAGAATATCCATCCCTCAAGTATACACAAAAAAACGAGAACAAAACACAAAATAGCTTATCACCAGCTGGTCCTTTATGGAATTATTCAAACAATAATACAATAGCACCAGTAATAATACCATTTCAATCACTACCCTGGCATATGCTAGAAATCATTCAAGCCATTTGTATATAAATTATCTACTCTAATTCACAGAAAATAAAGGTTATATTATCATCATATCCCAGAGAGAGCACAAATCTTGGAGAAGTGTGCTATGACTTTAAGTCAGGATCTGCACACAGTTTGTCTGCCCTAACTCTGAATTTCCCCACAGCACCAACCTGGAATGGAGCCAGGAAAATAAGAGGTTCCTGCATTATATAAAATGCTACTGTTTCTTTCATACACTTTGTGTAATTATAGATTTATAGCAGTACAATGAGCTTTTATAAACTATTTATATACTTAAAGTAGACTCTACACCAAACAAAAAAGTACATTGTTATTTTCATGGAATTATTAAGTGTGCTTTTGAGAGTTAGAAGCCAAATAAGGTAAACGCTGGCCACGCTGTTACTCTTAGGGTCACTCTATGGAGGTTCAAGTAGGTGGGGTGGGATGGCCTGTTAACCGTGATTGTAAGAAATGCAGTTCCTGTGGTTCATGACTATTTTCCATACTGTTCCATGTTTATGAACCAAGTATCCAGCTGAGCATAGCAGCTCCCATCTGGAATCCCAGCATTTGGAAGGCAAGGGTGAGAAGACTGTAGCAAGTTGAAGTCAGCCTGGTGTTTGAGCTGTAGAATAAACTCTAGGCCTGGCATAGGGTGAGACCCCATTTCAAGAAAACAAATAAGAGGCAGAAAAGGAGGTAGAGGAAGGAGGGAGTGGAGGGGGAGGAAGAGGAGAGTGAGACCTGCAGAGTATATCATTTTTGTTGTATGTTGAATTATTCCACATGTGTGGAAAGACGGATTAGGGAACCTTTGAAGTGTTGTGTCATCATAAGTTTGGGGTGGTTGCTATTAGAAGTGGGTTGTTCTTACAATGCTGCTGTCCAGTTAGGAGATGGACACAGATAGCAGAGTGTAGCCCAAGCAGACAGTCTGTTTCTTACCTAAGTTCACCCTGGCAGAGGTTCCCACTCTGCTTCTACTTCTGACCTCCTGATTACAATCTTCTAATTTCATTTGTGTTTATTTAGCTATTTGCCAATTTCAGAAATAAAGTTACCAGTAAAAATGACTAAGTTTTTAAAAAGAAAACAAGACTATTTCAGAGTCTCTGCCAGTGTGTAATGTCTTATAACACTGGGCAAAGCCAGCGGTGGAGTAATTTTAAAATAAGTGTTTTCTCTGCAAAATCACCAATACTGTCTCATTTGCCCTTCCTTCTTCAACATTCCACCTCCACAAACCCACCCGAAAAGGGGCGTGGGGAAGAAAAACAGATTACAGTAAATTTTGGCAAGGAATACTTTTGCATCATTTTCTTGAAGTCACATGCTTTGGATTTCCTCTTGTTTATGATATATTAAAATGCCTTCCAGATGTTTTTAATTATAAGAAAACATTTTCAAGAAAGCAGAGTAATCCATAATAAGATTTCCTCTCTTTCAAATGGCCAATAAATTAGTACATCCCAGCTTATCAAACTGCCCCATAATTCTGAGAATGACCTGTTTCGAGAGAGTCGGGCATGGAGTTAGACAGCTAGAGTTGTGATGAGGTAGTATTAGGTTCCTGTTTGCCATGGAGGCTGCTCTGGGCCTGGGACACCCCATGCCAAAGCCCATTGGCTGGAATTCCTTAAATGTCCCATACTGATATTCATACCTCCTTAAGATGGAGAAGAGGAAAGAAGCAGCCTATTGATAGTATATATGCTCACATTGGAGTATGGGGTGGGAAAGACAGCATTTTACTGCTGGTGTGTGATACTGACACTTGACTGCATGAAGGAGTTTTCATTTACTGGTGTTCGATGCATGCCCAGACTACCACAGTAGAATCTAGGAAGACACATAGAAAGGAAGTGAACCACAGAATGGTTTCAGGGAGCATCCATGGAAGCAGAATAATATCCACAGAAGGCAGAAGAATCAACACATACGAAGACTGTTTATAGAAATGGAAGCCATTGCCTCTTGGCAGGGGTTCTGAATGCCTTAACTTACTCCTGTGATCTCCATTTATTCATGAAGATACTCTTGCTCTTTGTCCTAATAATAAGTTTGAGTAAAAATTAGTTTATAATTCAGAAAAAAAGAACTGGGCAGGGCTGGGAGAATCCTCAGATCATTTTGCCTGGTGTGCCATTAGCCAAGAGATCAAGAGGGTTGTTTAGTTTCTGTTTACTAATGTTAGTTGCTACAACAGAATTGCTTAGCTGATCACCAACATGGTGGCTTCTAGCCGCATCTACTGGTCTTCTGTCTCATGTGAAAGATCAGGATCCTCAACAGAAAGACGGCTCTTTATGTTTCACAGTGTGAAGTTAAACTTAAATAGAATATTCACTTTTCTCACTCAACAGAGGGCTTTCTCTCCTATCACTTCATACTTTTGTTTGCAACTGTAAACAAATATACGCAAATGTAACTTTGGAGAAACATTTTATTAAAAGCAACGTCTCCAAAGAAGCTATGCTTTGAAGAACGTTTTAAATACAGAACATGATGCAGTATCTCACAAACACACTGGCTTGTCAATCAATATGATTAAAACACCCTATATATGATTTAATCAATATATTAAAACTATATATACAAAAGAGAATCCTGGAAAAGAGAGAAATTGGAATCTTTACTGGCTTACAGCAGATGGGGCAGGAGAAGGAAGCTATGAAGGTAGTCTAGAGGTGGACCAGATTAAAGATTAGGAGCCCAGAATTTCCAGGAAAGAACAGAGATTCAGTCAGTGTCTAAATGAAAGAATGTAAAGATCTCCTGTGTGAGGGGCTGTTTTCTCCTTGATGGGCTTTGAACTTTACAACGAGGCATAAGAATCAGGTGGAGACAAATGCTATTGATCACTCTCTGGTTAAAAATTGTCCATCAGGAATAACCAGAAGATACCTGAGCATAGGAACACACCATGAGATTATTTCCCAAGAACTTCAGTGTCTTCAGTGATAGAGTAAAGGAAATGAGTAAGGGGAAGGGCCTCTGTGGCCTTTAGAAGGACTATCAACCCGCTCGTGCATATAGACTAAGTAATCAGAAGTATCCTTGGAAAATGTCACTTAGGGAGAACAATACGCCAGCTAATACGTCACGTAAGACAGTCGTGGAACTTCAAAGCTAAGTGCTCGCATGCAACTCTGGAAGTTACCAAACATCATCGCACAAATGAATGGTGGTAAAAAAATGAAGATTGTGTGGCTCAACATCTCCACATTCACGTTTCATTTACTGTGAGTCCTGGAGAGTTCAGGCAGGATTCAGGAAGCAGATTGCCAGTGACACTACTTATTTCAGGCATCAAATGCCTGTCCTTCCATAGGCCTCTTCTCAGCTGTGGCTCTATCAAAGCAGCTCCATTTCTTTCATGTTGCTTGTTTTCTGATTACTAATCACAACCTGTTCAATTAGTTTTGTTTGATTTTCTTTTTAATCTCCATCACTTTAACGTGAAATGTGTAAAACTAGAATCTTTGTTTTGTTCATTAACCACTTTCTCAAGCCTGGAACAGTACCTGATCCCTAGAAGGTCCATGCTAGGGTTTGAAGGTAAAATTTTCCCATCTGGGAAATTCATATATTTTCACCTGGGTCCCTAGGTGGTGTTACTGATTTGGGGTAATTGTGGGAGCTTTTGGAGGAAGTGGACCACAGAGGGTGGGAAGGTGTCAAGACCTTCTTTTTATAGGCAGTCTCTGTTTTCTGTCTCTGTTCTCCACTTGTTGTTCAATGGAGATACAAGGAAGTAGATGATCCCTATGCTGTCTCCTACTGCTATGTATCTCTTCAAGCCATGCACCAAAAGAAACCCTTCCTCCCTTAAGTTGCTCTTCTAAACATTTGGGAACAGTGAAAAATGACTGATGGGAAACACAGAGGTTGAGCAATATTGAATCATACTGAGATTGAAGACTAGTCAAAACTAAGGCATTGTGGGTGACAGCTTTAAAAGCATGAAGATTTTTCTCATCCAGAAGAAAGTTGAAACAAAACATGGAAAATATAAGTGGATGGTCAAGGCTGAAGCAAATAGCTATCTTTAAATATTATGAAGTAGTCTTCTAAAACAGCATACATAGACATAACCTCTTCCTGAGAAGGCACAAAGGTTTAGGAAAGTTTGTTGGTTTAATTTTAAAAGATAATCATTGGAGCAGTCTATTAGTGAAGTAAATCCTATGACTGTGTCAAGTAAGAGATAATCAGATTCCACCCCCCTACATATAAGCACAGTTACACTACTTGGTCTAACAAGGCTTTTCACAAGAGCCGAAACCTGTTCACAAAACCCCAGGTCCAGGCATGAGACATTTCTGCTTGAGTTGTTGGTCAGGGGGCCTAAGAACTCTCCAAACAATAAAGATTATTGCTGTTGCCCTCAGTTGCCTCTTAGAGGTTGGGGGTAGGCCCGTATTGCTGAAGACACTACATTAGGACCCAGGACTCAAATAATTCAAGCTAGCTCTCATCTGAAAGCCTTTTCTGCAGAACCAGGAAGTACAAGGTTACTGCCACAGAAAAGAATCAGTCAATAGTCCTACCTATCTGTGGTGTCTATGAACTACACCAAAGACTGGTATTGCAAGATCTCCCTAAAGGTGCAGTAGTGGCACTCATATCATAGCTGTTACCACCCAGTAGCTCTCTAATTAGACTTCCAGCCCACTCAACAGGAGGGAAATTATAACTGGTAGAAAGTAGAAACCTAGCCAACCGGCCATGGAGAGTGAGGTGATGGGTCTTTGAAAAGAACCTACTACTATTGCCTCATTAGACTACCCTAATTCCTAAATGACTCTACAGCTTATTCTTATGCCCACAGGCAAGTATAGGCTCTGATCCCTTGTCAAAGAAGCTTCTATCAACAGCACGTGGAGGCCAGCGCAGAAACCCACAGTTAAACATAATTACAGGATCAATGGATCATGGGGAACATAGCTGCAACAGATAAATCTACAACTCCAGCATGCAAGGTTCAGGGGGCATCACAATAACAGGACAGAAAATTAGGGCTGGGAAAATAGCTATGAGACTACATCTCCTAGAAATGGGTACCTAAACAAGACCTGGACAAAAGCAAAATGAATAAACATGTTAGTGCAGAAGAGAGCTCAGGGATCCCAACCCTAGACAAAGAACTACAGGCAACTAATGACTTTGAAAAAAGGAGGAATTATCTTCTCCCAGGGATGAACCCTAATTGTTCATTCAACAAGACTGGCCAACACTAGAACCATATACATGAAAACAGCAAAAGTCACACTCCTCAAGTTATATTTATAATTTTGATCAGATAGATGGATGCATGGACAGACAGACAGACAGACAGATAGATAGATGACAGATAGAGGAAAAATGTGTAATAATAATGATTTTTTTAAAGGCTATTAGTGTAAGAGGGGCATATTTTCTCTTAAATTATCTCAAAATAATAAAAAGAGACCATAAATTTGAAAGAGACTAGCACCATTCAAACACATCATCCACCAGGCACATGTATAAGCAAATACATGCAGACTAACTGATTCTCAATTGCTAAAAATTATCCAATAAATTTCAAATTAGATGATACCCACTTAAAATGTGATTTGACACAAAATTTAAACTTAATTTGGTAAATAGGTCACATACCATATTTGCAGGGAAAACATAAACCTACTACTTCTTTGTTGTTTATCCAAAATTCAAATTAAACTACAATTCTGTCTTTAAATTCAGCCGACATTCTATCTGGCAACCTTATGTTACATGAAACAGCTATAGTACAGGAGGAGTATGCTCGTTTCTTCATAATTCAGAATTTACATTTATCATACAGTACATGGGAAGCAGGGGAAGGCACGCCCAGCTTCCGTCAGATGTGTTGCTATTCAAACCTTGGGCAGATTGGGGGATTTGATCTTACAGCCACAACACCAGGTGGACCTACTCTATTTTTCCCATTTTAAAAGTCACTTTTTGGCTGGATTATTCCACAGTTTTTGAGAATTTCAAAATGTGTTTATTTTAAGGTTGCTTTTTCTGTGCATCATACCATCTCCAGAACTGCACAGAACACTTTGTCCCAAGTGATTCACATCCCATCCTGGCCATTATTTGGCTTTAATAGTGTCATATGATTGTGCCTAGTTCCTAATTCAATGTTATTTGTGTGAGTCACATTATTTTGGTGCTCAAGTATTAATACTGATAAATGATAAACTGGATTCCCATTTGATAGTCTACAATTTGAAAAACATAATTATAGTGGAATTACATTAGCTACAAGGAGTTGTTAAAATGTCTGACAAAACTTTCACTGCAGACAAATGAAAGTTCGATTCACACACTGCCAACAAGAATAGGAGAGAACATCTACTCAACAGAAAATACTGTGGAAAGGCTACAGAATAAGGCATGCAAGTGCCAAGGTCCTTGATAATATTTTAAAATGATAAAATGCATGTTAAGTGATCGTTTTCAGCTTTGTACACAAAGCAAGGGGCTAAGATTTTGAGTGGCATGATTTAAAGTCACCTTCTTACAGGTTCATATGAGGAATAATCTTCATGTTCCCTATTGTCCTTAATTTTTAAGGAGTTGGGTCTACTTTGAAGGGGAACATGAAGAAAAGTGACAGCTTTGAGAAAAATGGGTTTCTTGTATAACCAGGTTCTGTGGAGAATTTCTAGGGGGTGAACCACTGGGTAGCTTCATTAGGCATGGAAGTTTGGGTTGTGCTTCACTGGATGGGTCAGGATTCATGTCTGTAAAGGAAAGCATGTAGGTCCAAGGGAATGAGAATGATGGAAGACAGAGATGTAAAAGCAACAATAAGTAGAAATACAGTCTTCCATCTGAATGTATAGGTTCTGCCCCAGTAAGCAAATCAAAAATATTTTATTAAATATACACTTTTTCTGCGCATTCTATCCTGAAAAATAAGTATAACTATGTTCATGATATGTATAATATATTAGGTATTACAAGTAATGCCAAAATGATTTAAAGCATGCAGGTGGGTGGATATGAGATATTCACAGTCCTATGCTATTTTATGTAAGGGACTTGAACATCCATGGGTCCTAATGCACTCATGGCGTCTTGAAACCAACCCCCTCTCTATTTCAAGAGACACCTGTAATCCTGTTTGGGACTAGTAGGGTGCACTCATCAGTGGCAAAGTTGCTCATGGCCTAACAAACATGCTCAAAGTTCAGAGTGGCTGTCACCTGCTACAGAGTCATTTAGATGCCTGCCAAGAAATGAGCATTGGCCAAGGTGGTTCTCATGGGGGGGGTGTTTGTTCCATGTCCATCTTAGCCATAACAGCTCAGGAGCCTTCTGTACTGCTGACTCCAAACCAGGATCCACTGACAGATTTGCTATTTCCAGTACTTCATGGATCTTTTAACTTGGGGAATTACTTCTATTCTGACCATGGATATTAATACTTATGTTTCAGAATTTCAGGTAAGTTGGTGGCTTTGTTATCAGAAGGTAAGAGGATCGCCTAGCCTTGCCCCCTCACCATCAGCAGATTCCTGTGGACAGCCACAAGGGTTTGCCTCCTGGCATAACTTGTCAGGTCAGGAACTGAGATTTCTCTCTAAGCATTTAATCTCTGTAAGACCAGGCATGCTATTCAAAGAAATGTCACCTCTGTGCCTTTCCTTGCCAACTATTTATTTATTTTGCAAACTACATTCTTACCAGCTCATCCATCAGAGAATATTTATTTGTTCATTAATTTCTTTTATGAACATTGTACAAGTTACACAGTACAGTACCTCCTGATCATTTATAGGCCAGATTTATACCCCGTGACTTGATGGAAGCTCAACTTGAGATGGTGACTGTCCCTCTCTCTCTGTAAGCAGTCACAGCACGATTTGCAGCATGAGGTGTCTCCTTTTAGACACTGCAATTAGCACTTGTCTTATTTATACATCTCTCTTAACATTGTGTTCCCTTTACAAATACTTTTATTTAAAGTGGCACGCAAGGAAAGAGTTCAGCACATTTGAAGGTGGGGGTGGGTAAGAAAAAGAAGAAGTAAGCCTTGGACAATTCCATCCGTTAAAAACCACAGTCCAAAAAAAAAAAATTAAATGAACATATTTCCTAATGTCCTGGTACCATTGTTAGTGCTTACCGTTTCCTGAAGAATACTCAAAAGGTATTTTTTCCAGTAGACCAATTCCTTTTACTCACACCCTGGAAATGCCTTGCTTATTTTAAATAGGCCCATTATGCTCTCAGACACCTACATAGCTAGCAAGCCCAGCCTTAATAAAGTGACTGGGCTGTATGCTTTCCTTGCTCTGTTATTTATTTTGTCTTCTCCAACTCTCCTTTCAAACAATTCACAGTTACCAAAAGATTTATTAAATTCCTCACCAAAGTTTCCCAGAGTAAATGCAAACTGAAATTCTGCCTCTAGCAGAGCAAGAAGTAGTGACTCAAAAGCTGTAGACTTTCTTTTCTCAATTCTTAAATGTTTCCCTTCCTCCATCTCTTTCGTGAGGGATAGGTGAGCAAAGCAATTGCCCCCACTGCTTAAAACATCCCAACTCCAAAAATCAGTCTGTCCTTGTAATTTCAAATCCCAACCCAGCTGGCAGCGCCTGGATTTTAGGCTATGGGTCTGAGTTCAGAGCTTAAAAATCAATCACTCTGAATGGTATTTCAGTCAAATGGAAATCTTTTCTTCTTTGGGGGTGGGGATGGGGAGAAAGCTTTCCTGATTTTAGGCTACAGCCTCAGAAAATGAACAGTCTCAAAAAGGAAGCTAGGATGTAGGAGAGAAATTAAAGGAGATATAATTTTCTCCTGATGTGGTTGGAAGAAGTCAGTGCCCTTCACTGCTTAAGAGAACAAGGCACCTCTGTACCCTGGAAGATTGTGCCAACAGTCCCCCAATTCTGGGTTAAAGGCTTGTGGCAGTTTGAATGGTAAAGTTACCCTGGGTTAGGTGGAAAAAGAGAAATTCCTTCTCTGGGTTCCCTGGCCCCAACTGAAAACTGTCCCTCAAATGATCAAATTGTTTCAAAGATCATTTGGCTTCACAGCTTCACCTATTATCACTCCAAGGGAGTTACATTCTCCTTCAGAAATCAGTGGTTGTTGTAAGTGAGGGCAGTGCTGGAGCCCTGGGCACAGCCAGACATGACCCCAGAGCACCTTTGACACGACAAGGACAAATTTCAGTCCCAGACCTTGCAAATAAAGGGGCCATATTAAAACCCTAAAGACCAGTGGGAAAGACCAGTCTTCTCTGGAGCCTTTAGTAACAAGAAGGAATTTAACACACTGTATAACTCATAAACGTCATCACTATTTACATGATTTCCCCCTGCATGCTCTGCACGGCGGGGCCCATTCCCCAAATCCAGGTAACCCAGACCCCACTGCTCTCATCTTCTGGGCTCCTTAAGCGGTTTTCACCTCATGTAATGATGGGCCTCTACAGAAAGGTGACAGAGAGAAACACTGTGCCAAACAATGCTTAGTCCACCTCTGGCTCTTTACAAAGCCAATAGTCCATATATTTATTAAAATCTGCCTAAAATTTTAACTATATACAGCCATTGATTTCTATACCTTGAACATGAATTTGTGACTTCTAAGTTACACTGGTGATGGTAGATAGAGGAAAATGTTTCCAGAAAGACAAAAGTGAAGCCAAATACTTTAACAAATTCATAGGAATAATATTAAAACCAGTACATCCATTTCATTCAATATTTCTCAAATTCATATTTTTATAAATATAATAATATTATAACAGTATTATTCATATAAGAATTATAACTATTCACTGTTGTTGAGAATTATTTTTGACTTTTGTTTTATGAGACAGGTTCTCTCTGGGTGCCCTGGAACTCACTATCTATACACCAGCTTGTCTTGGAACTGCCAAAAGATCTCCCTGACACTGCCTCCTGCATGGTGGGATTAAAGGTGGACACCACTACCACACCACCACCTCAGGCTTAGTAGTGAGCACTTGGTTGTCAAGGCTATGGTAACAGCTGAAACCTATCAACAAACAGACATGGATCTTAAACTTGTGAATTTAAAATACTGCTCTTCTGAATGTAGTTGGTCTAAACTCTTGAACTCCTTAAAGAAAAGGAATCATTGGACTCAACTGCTACCTTACTCTGAGAGTCTAATTTAAATATGCGGCACTACAGAAGGCTCATAAGAGATATGTCTCGAATGATTGACTGGAAACTCAAAGAACTTGAGCTTCAATCTCCTCAGAAACCTTATATATTTTCTCCCTTCATTAACTCAAAGGAAATTCTGTTTTATGCTTATGCTTGAGTCTAGAACTTAGGACTTTTGAATCTGTTGACATTCAGAGAAAATATACATACATATACATGTATATATAAGTATATGTATATGTGTATATGTATGTATATACGTAGAGAGACGTAAACATCTCATAAGTGAATGCTCTTTGAGTGGTTATACAATAAAGCTTCTAAATGTATTATGTAACTCAACCTTCCAATGTATTCATGGCACAAGAACGAATGTGTTTTGAAGTAAACAATGCTTGGCCCAGTTCTTAACTCTCTAACCTATGGTTGTTTACAATATGGCCTTAGTTACCAAACAAAGACCTTAAAGACATACTGAGTTAAGAATAAGTCCACCTGGACTCTTCTTTGCCCCAAACTCAATTTGTCCACTGTCTTTATACAACAGGAGGAAGAATGTTGGAATCTGGCATTCATGAAGAAGATACCTGTATGCGAGGGCTGGTGTCTGCCATGTTGTCACAAGGAAAGAAGCTTCCAGAATCCTAAAGCAGGCCCTTCTCTAGTGGGAACATGATCATGCAGATACTCTGTTGTCAGATGCTCAACCCCGAGAGCTCTGAGGTTATGAGTCACTGTATTCCAAGTCACACAGTAGACATGATAGAAACCTTAGGAAAACAATAGTTGTCTTATTTATTTGTTTATGTATTGATCAAACCAAGGTGTATTATTGAGTATATAATACGTACCATGCACTGCACAGAACATTGGAATTAAAATATCCAGAAATTAATGTCCAATCCCTATGTTCAAAAGAATGAGTCAATATCCCAAGGTGTTAAATGATTATTATGCTGGGCTCCTCCCACCTCATCTGTATCCACTTCCATCTGTACAGTTCTTTCCCCCAATAAATATGATTCATTTGCCCAATCAACATTGGAAAGCTGTATTCTACTTCCATCTTGAGCCCAGCCTTTTCCCTGGAAATATGTGAAATTGTTGCTTTCCCAGGAGTCATTCCTCTCTCCAATCAGTGAGTCATGGACTGGGGCAAAAATCCAGGCTAGGGAGAGCCCCTCAGTGTGCTATTAAACCAATCATATCCCATCCACCCACCACAGGAGTTCAATGAGGACAATACTGAGTCCCTGCCATGCTTTATCAGGCCCATAAAGTGAGTATTTAAAATTTTAAAGTTTTCAAATGAAATATACAAAGGTTGACTATTTAGCAGTTTATCAACTTTTACCCTTTGATGGCAAAGGGAACAGACAATAAAATAGCGCAAAAGAGGTTTCAAAACTACTTTCTACCATTTTATTGCAACTCTAGAGGACTGGAAAGAAGTCTCCCAGCAGGCCCTGGCTGGCTGTGCTCCCTCTCCCCAGGGAAAATGTGTGCATTCTTACAGCTGAGGCTGTTGGAAGCAGTTCACCCTCTGCTCTCCCTGAGACCCTGTGGTCATGGCCACCAATTCTAGTCCAGAGCCTGCAACAGGCAGAAACAAGGAACTGGGTAAGCTCTGCCTGGGAAACCCACAGTGCAAGGAGCTAGACTTCGACGACTCCTGGGCCTTGGCTGTTTGCTGATTTCCTCCACATCCACAGTGACCTTCCGCCCCAAGGCTTTCTGTTCCTGCCACCATGGTCCACTTTCCTGCAGTAAGGATGAATGAGTCCAAGGCTGTGTGTACGCTTAATGCCATTTTCCTGTGAGGATGCTGAGATCTCATTGATGTGTGCACTACAGGAAAAGACAAGAAGCCAGTGCACCTTTATGAACTCATGAAGAACATGCAATCTATTCATATTACTAGAAATTCGACTGGGAAAACCTGAATAGACAACTTAAAATTTGGGGGGTTAAATTTATTATTTATTATGAGGGTGTGCATATATGCCACAGTGTCTTGGGGAGGTCAGGGAACACATTCTTTGAGTCAGTTCTCTCTGTTCACCGTGTGGGTCCCAGGGATTGAACTCAGGTTGTCTGGCTTGGAAGTAAGTGTCATAACTTATCTCACCAGCCTCTGAACAACAAACTTTTAAGTGAACTCAGGGCATCTCCTTTGACCATTGCTTTTATTACAGCATTCATTTTTTTAGTAGAACCCATCTCCCTTTATTTCTTTTATATTCGTGCATGTGTGGATGTGTGCGTGCGTGCATGTGTGTGTGTGTGTGTGTGTGTGTGTGTGTGTGTGTGCAGGCACGACATGCCATCACAGAGGTGTGGTCTAGAAATCAGAGGATAACAGCAGGTATCAAGTCTCACCATCCACCTTGTCTGAGATTGGTTCTCTCGTTCACTATTGCCAGCCAGTTTGTGAGTGTCACGGGGATCCTCTCTCCATCTGCATTTCACAGTAGGAATGCTGGAGTTGTAAAGATGTGTTGCCTCTCCTGTCATACATCAATTCTGAAGATCAGTTCCCAGATCCTCACATTTTACCCACTAAGCTATCCTTTCAGTTCGCCAATTCCCTTTAAATTTCATGTGTTGATCTAGAAAAATAAGCTACCATCTTATAATGCCCACTGTTCCTTTCAAGAGGCAGAAAATGAGCCCAGGGGACTTGCACACACAGGATCTCTTCAGGGCCACCTGACCCTTTAGCACTTCTGATTTGTTGCTGCAAGTAGGTTCACACTCTGAAGCCCAGATGTCATCCACCCCCAGTGGGACAATACAAGACTTTCTGGAGGCAACCCTCTGACCTAGTGGTTACCACTCTCTCATCCACTACGTAAGAAAATCAATTGAAAATCTACAGCTGCACTGGAGGAAATGGAAGCCCAAGATAACATGCAGGAAATAATACAGAACTGCTAGGAAAGAATGCTAAGTCCAGAAGAAATGAAAAACCTAAGGCCACAGCATTATTAGAAAACTGTGTTCTTTCACTTGGTTATTTACTCACTCGTATTTACTGAGCACATACTACAAGCCAAGAACCAAGCTAACCCCTAGGGATTGAATGTTGTGGAAAAGCAGACATCCCCACTGTCTCCTTAGAGCTCACAGTTTGTTGAGGGAGAAGCATCTATCAGATAAAGATACAAATAAATTAATTAAGAGTACAAGTGCTAAGCAATGTGAAGGCTAATTATATGGTGCAGTGTGGGCATATATGAGTCAGCTTCACTCATTTTAGGGTGGAGGTGGTGGTGGGAGGGTCCTAGAGAAGGCATTCCTGGGAAAATAATTACCAAGTCAAGACTTAAAGAAACTGTGGGCAATAGTTGTGTAAAACGAGGTGAAGGGGGGACTACAGCATTTCAGTAGGAGCACAGAAAGAAATAAACTGGTCTTTATGATTTCTGAGACCAGGTACAGCTATGCAGTCCACACTGGTCTCAAATTCACAGTTCTCCTGCCTCAGACTCCTCAATTCTAAGGTTACAGGCATGCAATCACTATGCCTAGATATGATGTCTTTTTTATCTTTATTTTGTTTATGTATATGCAGGTCTGTGTGAGTTCATGTCATATATATGTGGGTGCCTAGGGAGGCCAGAAGAGGGTCGTGGATGTCCTAGAACTGGGGCTGTAAGCTGCTGGACATGAGTTCTAGGAACCAAATGTGGTCCTCTAGCAGAATACCAAGTGTTTTACCTGCTAAACCATGTTTCAAGCCCCACAATGAACTTATTCAGAGGAAGATGGCGATGGTGGGATCTTAATGAGCTGGGTGCCTACACATGAACTCCCCACAGCTGTGGCTGCATGGACAAAAACTGCAGTAATCAAGCCAGACAAAAATCCCAGCCCAGAAAAGGGAGTATCTCATCAAGTTCCACCCCAACCAAGGAGCTATTGGCCATTGATGGTTGCTGGCAGAGGTGGAGTCAGTTTCCTTCAGAGAGGAGGATCCTGAGAGGCAGTAGATGGTAACATGCCCATCTGCACCCAGGCAATGCTAAGAGGACTCAGTGGGTTTAAAAAACAGAGCACATGAATCTAGGGGGTAAAAGTGATAGAAGAAATAGGAGAGAGATTTAGGGAGAGGGCATGGGGGTAGACTTAATCAAAACACATTATTTGCATGATTAACAATCAAAACCACTGTAACTATGTGCCAAGCTGGAGGTGGAGGATGATATCTAGCTGTCTGTTCACAGGGGAAGAAAGGAATAAAATGCTGCTGAAGTTGGGTAGGATGTAGGCACCCATCCGGGGGTGCACAGACCCTATTAAAGCTATTGGTTGTGGCCCAAAGATCAATGAGAGCCGCTGGGGAATTTTACATGGGGAGTGTGACTTGGTGGCATTCCAGCCTTCCAGCTGGCTTCTGGTAAGGTTAGCTGCTCCCAGCAAAGTATTGCATGCCCCTCTTCCCACTTCACGCCCAGCTCTTTATCTCTTAGAGACCAAAGCAAACTCAGCCTGCCTTGTACACTCTAGAGACAGGTCCGCATTCCTCAGAAAGGACATTGATCTTGATGGAAGGTGCTGCAGTCTGAACTGAAACCTACGAGGATTACCAAGGAATAATAGAGTCAGAATGAAAGACTCCATTTGAAGCAACTCAGCTCCGCCACCTGCTAAGAGAAGGAACTTGTTCTGAATGTCCAACTGTGTTACCTTTAACTTCCTTTCAGGAGAGGAACCAACCTGTAACACAGAAAATACTCAGGACTCTCAGAGATTATCCAAAGTGAGAGTCATGTGACTTAAGTTGTTTACCTTCAGAAAGAATGAGCTGATTCATAACAACAGAGAAATAACCACACTTCCATGGGACCGGCCAAGAAAGTCTGGCTATTATCCAAATTTGAGTAAATCACACCACAAACACATGTTAATTTTGGCCAACCCTTATTACTTTGCTGAATGTTTATTCCTAGTTGTCTAAGCTCCCCACGTTCACTTTGCTCCAGATCTTCAAAATGCCTTGGACAGGGGGCTGTTTGCAAACCTCTGATCAAGCCCCCTGGCTTTGAACTCTGCGGGCTGCAAGCCAAATCCTGCTTGGAAGACCTCAAGGATACATCCTCACCTAGACTTCAGCTTTCTGTCACTTTGTATCCCTGTTGCTCCCTGAGACTGGCAGGCTGTGCGGGGATGGGGGCGGTGGGGGTGGGGGGAGAGA